>NC_053394.1:11732760-11777676 GCF_905171765.1 Bufo bufo | reverse complement strand
ATAACAGGGGGCAATAGACTGTATTCTCCTGTCCTACAGTCATCCTCTCCCCTGAAATGGCTGATAACAGGGGGCAATAGACTGTATTCTCCTGTCCTACAGTCATCCTCTCCCCTGAAATAGCTGATAACAGGAAGCAATAGACTGTATTCTCCTGTCCTACAGTCATCCTCTCCCCTGAAATGGCTGATAACAGGGGGCAATAGACTGTATTCTCCTGTCCTACAGTCATCCTCTCCCCTGAAATGGCTGATAAGAGGGGGCAATAGATTGTATTCTCCTGTCCTACAGTCATCCTACTCCTGAAATGGCTGATAACAGGGAGCAATAGACTGTATTCTCCTGTCCTACAGTCATCCTCTCCCCTGAAATGGCTGATAACAGGGGGCAATAGATTGTATTCTCCTGTCCTACATTCATCCTCTCCCCTGAAATGGCTGATAACAGGGGGCAATAGATTGTATTCTCCTGTCCTACAGTCATCCTACTCCTGAAATGGCTGATAACAGGGAGCAATAGACTGTATTCTCCTGTCCTACAGTCATCCTCTCCCCTGAAATGGCTGATAACAGGGGGCAATAGATTGTATTCTCCTGTCCTACAGTCATCCTCTCCCCTGAAATGGCTGATAACAGGGAGCAATAGACTGTATTCTCCTGTCCTACAGTCATCCTCTCCCCTGAAATGTCTGATAACAGGGAGCAATAGACTGTATTCTCCTGTCCTACAGTCATCCTCTCCCCTGAAATGGCTGATAACAGGGGGCAATAGACTGTATTCTCCTGTCCTACAGTCATCCTCTCCTCTGAAATGGCTGATAACAGGGGCAATAGATTGTATTCTCCTGTCCTACAGTCATCCTCTCCCCTGAAATGGCTGATAACAGGGGGCAATAGACTGTATTCTCCTGTCCTACAGTCATCCTCTCCCCTGAAATGGCTGATAACAGAGAGCAATAGACTGTATTCTCCTGTCCTACAGTCATCCTCTCCCCTAAAATGTCTGATAACAGGGAGCAATAGACTGTATTCTCCTGTCCTACAGTCATCCTCACAGTCATCCTCTCCCCTGAAATGTCTGATAACAGGGAGCAATAGACTGTATTCTCCTGTCCTACAGTCATCCTCTCCCCTGAAATGGCTAATAACAGGGGGCAATAGATTGTATTCTCCTGTCCTACAGTCATCCTCTCCCCTGAAATGGCTGATAACAGGGAGCAATAGATTGTATTCTCCTGTCCTACAGTCATCCTCTCATCTGAAATGGCTGATAACAGGAGGCAATAGACTGTATTCTCCTGTCCTACAGTCATCCTCTCCAGTGGCTGATAACAGGGAGCAATAGATTGTATTCCCCTGTCCTACAGTAATCCTCTCTATTGAAATGGCTGATAACAGGGGCAATAGACTGTATTCTCCTGTCCTACAGTCATCCTTTCGCCTGACATGGCTGATAACAGGGGGCAATAGACTGTATTCTCCTGTCCTACAGTCATCCTCTCCCCTGAAATGTCTGATAACAGGAGGCAATAGACTGCATTCTCCTGTCCTACAGTCATCCTCTCCTCTGAAATGGCTGATAACAGGGGGCAATTGACTGTATTCTCCTGTCCTACAGTCATCCTCTCCCCTGAAATGGCTGATAACAAGTAGCAATAGACTGTATTCTCCTGTCCTACAGTCATCCTCTCCCCTGAAATGGCTGATAACAGGGGGCAATAGACTGTATTCTCCTGTCCTACAGTCATCCTCTCCCCTGAAATGGCTGATAACAGGGGGCAATTGACTGTATTCTCCTGTCCTACAGTCATCCTCTCCCCTGAAATGGCTGATAACAGTGAGCAATAGACTGTATTCTCCTGTCCTACAGTCATCCTCTCCCCTGAAATGGCTGATAACAGGGGGCAATAGACTGTATTCTCCTGTCCTACAGTCATCCTCTCCCCTGAAATGGCTGATAACAGGAGGCAATAGACTGTATTCTCCTGTCCTACAGTCATCCTCTCCCCTGAAATGGCTGATAACAGGGAGCAATAGACTGTATTCTCCTGTCCTACAGTCATCCTCTCCCCTGAAATGGCTGATAACAGGGGGCAATAGACTGTATTCCCCTGTCCTACAGTCATCCTCTCCCCTGAAATGGCTGATAACAGGGAGCAATAGACTGTATTCTCCTGTCCTACAATCATCCTCTCCCCTGAAATGGCTGATAACAGGGGGCAATAGACTGTATTCTCCTGTATTACAGTCATCCTCTCCCCTGAAATGGCTGATAACAGGGGCAATAGATTGTATTCTCCTGTCCTACAGTCATCCTCTCCTCTGAAATGTCTGATAACAGGGGGCAATAGACTGTATTCTCCTGTCCTACAGTCATCCTCTCCCCTGAAATGGCTGATAACAGGGGACAATAGACTGTATTCTCCTGTCCTACAGTCATCCTCTCCCCTGAAATGGCTGATAACAGGGGGCAATAGACTGTATTCTCCTGTCCTACAGTCATCCTCTTCCCTGAAATGGCTGATAACAGGGGGCAATAGACTGTATTCTCCTGTCCTACAATCATCCTCTCCCCTGAAATGGCTGATAACAGGGGGCAATAGACTGTATTCTCCTGTCCTACAATCATCCTCTCCTCTGAAATGGCTGATAACAGGGAGCAATAGATTGTATTCTCCTGTCCTACAGTCATCCTCTCCCCTGAAATGGCTGATAACAGGGAGCAATAGACTGTATTCTCCTGTCCTACAGTCATCCTCTCCCCTGTAATGGCTGATAACAGGAGGCAATAGATTGTATTCTCCTGTCCTACAGTCATCCTCTCCCCTGAAATGGCTAATAACAGGGGGCAATAGACTGTATTCTCCTGTCCTACAATCATCCTCTTCCCTGAAATGGCTGATAACAGGGGGCAATAGACTGTATTCTCCTGTCCTACAGTCATCCTCTTCCCTGAAATGGCTGATAACAGTGAGCAATAGACTGTATTCTCCTGTCCTACAGTCATCCTCTCCCCTGAAATGGCTGATAACAGGGGGCAATAGACTGTATTCTCCTGTCCTACAGTCATCCTCTCCCCTGAAATGGCTGATAACAGGGGGCAATAGATTGTATTCTCCTGTCCTACAGTCATCCTCTCCCCTGAAATGGCTGATAACAGGAAGCAATAGACTGTATTCTCCTGTCCTACAGTCATCCTCTCCCCTGAAATTTCTGATAACAGGGAGCAATAGACTGTATTCTCCTGTCCTACAGTCATCCTCTCCCCTGAAATGGCTGATAACAGGAAGCAATAGACTGTATTCTCCTGTCCTACAGTCATCCTCTTCCCTGAAATGGCTGATAACAGGGGGCAATAGACTGTATTTTCCTGTCCTACAGTCACCCTCTCCCCTGAAATGGCTGATAACAGGGGGCAATAGATTGTATTCTCCTGTCCTACAGTCATCCTCTCCCCTGAAATGGCTGATAACAGGGGGCAATAGACTGTATTCTCCTGTCCTACAGTCATCCTCTCCCCTGAAATGTCTGATAACAGGGAGCAATAGACTGTATTCTCCTGTCCTACAGTCATCCTCTCCCCTGAAATGGCTGATAACAGGGGGCAATAGATTGTATTCTCCTGTCCTACAGTCATCCTCTCCCCTGAAATGTCTGATAACAGGGAGCAATAGACTGTATTCTCCTGTCCTACAGTCATCCTCCCCCTGAAATGTCTGATAACAGGAGGCAATAGACTGTATTCTCCTGTCCTACAGTCATCCTCTCCCCTGAAATGGCTGATAACAGGGGGCAATAGATTGTATTCTCCTGTCCTACAGTCATCCTCTCCCCTGAAATGGCTGATAACAGGGGGCAATAGACTGTATTCTCCTGTCCTACAGTCATCCTCTCCCCTGAAATGGCTGATAACAGGGGGCAATAGACTGTATTCTCCTGTCCTACAGTCATCCTCTCCCCTGAAATGGCTGATAACAGGGGGCAATAGACTGTATTCTCCTGTCCTACAGTCATCCTCTCCCCTGAAATAGCTGATAACAGGAAGCAATAGACTGTATTCTCCTGTCCTACAGTCATCCTCTCCCCTGAAATGGCTGATAACAGGGGGCAATAGACTGTATTCTCCTGTCCTACAGTCATCCTCTCCCCTGAAATGGCTGATAAGAGGGGGCAATAGATTGTATTCTCCTGTCCTACAGTCATCCTACTCCTGAAATGGCTGATAACAGGGAGCAATAGACTGTATTCTCCTGTCCTACAGTCATCCTCTCCCCTGAAATGGCTGATAACAGGGGGCAATAGATTGTATTCTCCTGTCCTACATTCATCCTCTCCCCTGAAATGGCTGATAACAGGGGGCAATAGATTGTATTCTCCTGTCCTACAGTCATCCTACTCCTGAAATGGCTGATAACAGGGAGCAATAGACTGTATTCTCCTGTCCTACAGTCATCCTCTCCCCTGAAATGGCTGATAACAGGGGGCAATAGATTGTATTCTCCTGTCCTACAGTCATCCTCTCCCCTGAAATGGCTGATAACAGGGAGCAATAGACTGTATTCTCCTGTCCTACAGTCATCCTCTCCCCTGAAATGTCTGATAACAGGGAGCAATAGACTGTATTCTCCTGTCCTACAGTCATCCTCTCCCCTGAAATGGCTGATAACAGGGGGCAATAGACTGTATTCTCCTGTCCTACAGTCATCCTCTCCTCTGAAATGGCTGATAACAGGGGCAATAGATTGTATTCTCCTGTCCTACAGTCATCCTCTCCCCTGAAATGGCTGATAACAGGGGGCAATAGACTGTATTCTCCTGTCCTACAGTCATCCTCTCCCCTGAAATGTCTGATAACAGGGAGCAATAGACTGTATTCTCCTGTCCTACAGTCATCCTCTCCCCTGAAATGGCTGATAACAGGGAGCAATAGACTGTATTCTCCTGTCCTACAGTCATCCTCTCCCCTGAAATGTCTGATAACAGGGAGCAATAGACTGTATTCTCCTGTCCTACAGTCATCCTCTCCCCTGAAATGGCTAATAACAGGGGGCAATAGATTGTATTCTCCTGTCCTACAGTCATCCTCTCCCCTGAAATGGCTGATAACAGGGAGCAATAGATTGTATTCTCCTGTCCTACAGTCATCCTCTCATCTGAAATGGCTGATAACAGGAGGCAATAGACTGTATTCTCCTGTCCTACAGTCATCCTCTCCAGTGGCTGATAACAGGGAGCAATAGATTGTATTCCCCTGTCCTACAGTAATCCTCTCTCCTGAAATGGCTGATAACAGGGGCAATAGACTGTATTCTCCTGTCCTACAGTCATCCTTTCGCCTGACATGGCTGATAACAGGGGGCAATAGACTGTATTCTCCTGTCCTACAGTCATCCTCTCCCCTGAAATGTCTGATAACAGGAGGCAATAGACTGCATTCTCCTGTCCTACAGTCATCCTCTCCTCTGAAATGGCTGATAACAGGGGGCAATTGACTGTATTCTCCTGTCCTACAGTCATCCTCTCCCCTGAAATGGCTGATAACAAGTAGCAATAGACTGTATTCTCCTGTCCTACAGTCATCCTCTCCCCTGAAATGGCTGATAACAGGGGGCAATAGACTGTATTCTCCTGTCCTACAGTCATCCTCTCCCCTGAAATGGCTGATAACAGGGGGCAATTGACTGTATTCTCCTGTCCTACAGTCATCCTCTCCCCTGAAATGGCTGATAACAGTGAGCAATAGACTGTATTCTCCTGTCCTACAGTCATCCTCTCCCCTGAAATGGCTGATAACAGGGGGCAATAGACTGTATTCTCCTGTCCTACAGTCATCCTCTCCCCTGAAATGGCTGATAACAGGAGGCAATAGATTGTATTCTCCTGTCCTACAGTCATCCTCTCCCCTGAAATGGCTGATAACAGGGAGCAATAGACTGTATTCTCCTGTCCTACAGTCATCCTCTCCCCTGAAATGGCTGATAACAGGGGGCAATAGACTGTATTCCCCTGTCCTACAGTCATCCTCTCCCCTGAAATGGCTGATAACAGGGAGCAATAGACTGTATTCTCCTGTCCTACAATCATCCTCTCCCCTGAAATGGCTGATAACAGGGGGCAATAGACTGTATTCTCCTGTATTACAGTCATCCTCTCCCCTGAAATGGCTGATAACAGGGGCAATAGATTGTATTCTCCTGTCCTACAGTCATCCTCTCCTCTGAAATGTCTGATAACAGGGGGCAATAGACTGTATTCTCCTGTCCTACAGTCATCCTCTCCCCTGAAATGGCTGATAACAGGGGACAATAGACTGTATTCTCCTGTCCTACAGTCATCCTCTCCCCTGAAATGGCTGATAACAGGGGGCAATAGACTGTATTCTCCTGTCCTACAGTCATCCTCTTCCCTGAAATGGCTGATAACAGGGGGCAATAGACTGTATTCTCCTGTCCTACAATCATCCTCTCCCCTGAAATGGCTGATAACAGGGGGCAATAGACTGTATTCTCCTGTCCTACAATCATCCTCTCCTCTGAAATGGCTGATAACAGGGAGCAATAGATTGTATTCTCCTGTCCTACAGTCATCCTCTCCCCTGAAATGGCTGATAACAGGGAGCAATAGACTGTATTCTCCTGTCCTACAGTCATCCTCTCCCCTGTAATGGCTGATAACAGGAGGCAATAGATTGTATTCTCCTGTCCTACAGTCATCCTCTCCCCTGAAATGGCTAATAACAGGGGGCAATAGACTGTATTCTCCTGTCCTACAATCATCCTCTTCCCTGAAATGGCTGATAACAGGGGGCAATAGACTGTATTCTCCTGTCCTACAGTCATCCTCTTCCCTGAAATGGCTGATAACAGTGAGCAATAGACTGTATTCTCCTGTCCTACAGTCATCCTCTCCCCTGAAATGGCTGATAACAGGGGGCAATAGACTGTATTCTCCTGTCCTACAGTCATCCTCTCCCCTGAAATGGCTGATAACAGGGGGCAATAGATTGTATTCTCCTGTCCTACAGTCATCCTCTCCCCTGAAATGGCTGATAACAGGAAGCAATAGACTGTATTCTCCTGTCCTACAGTCATCCTCTCCCCTGAAATTTCTGATAACAGGGAGCAATAGACTGTATTCTCCTGTCCTACAGTCATCCTCTCCCCTGAAATGGCTGATAACAGGAAGCAATAGACTGTATTCTCCTGTCCTACAGTCATCCTCTCCCCTGAAATGGCTGATAACAGGGGGCAATAGACTGTATTTTCCTGTCCTACAGTCACCCTCTCCCCTGAAATGGCTGATAACAGGGGGCAATAGATTGTATTCTCCTGTCCTACAGTCATCCTCTCCCCTGAAATGGCTGATAACAGGGGGCAATAGACTGTATTCTCCTGTCCTACAGTCATCCTCTCCCCTGAAATGTCTGATAACAGGGAGCAATAGACTGTATTCTCCTGTCCTACAGTCATCCTCTCCCCTGAAATGGCTGATAACAGGGGGCAATAGATTGTATTCTCCTGTCCTACAGTCATCCTCTCCCCTGAAATGTCTGATAACAGGGAGCAATAGACTGTATTCTCCTGTCCTACAGTCATCCTCCCCCTGAAATGTCTGATAACAGGAGGCAATAGACTGTATTCTCCTGTCCTACAGTCATCCTCTCCCCTGAAATAGCTGATAACAGGGGGCAATAGATTGTATTCTCCTGTCCTACAGTCATCCTCTCCCCTGAAATGGCTGATAACAGGGGGCAATAGATTGTATCCTCCTGTCCTACAGTCATCCTCTCCCCTGAAATGGCTGATAACAGGGGGCAATAGACTGTATTCTCCTGTCCTACAGTCATCCTCTCCTCTGAAATGGCTGATAACATGGGGCAATAGATTGTATTCTCCTGTCCTACAGTCATCCTCTCCCCTGAAATGGCTGATAACAGGGGCAATAGACTGTATTCTCCTGTCCTACAGTCATCCTCTCCCCTGAAATGGCTGATAACAGGGGGCAATAGACTGTATTCTCCTGTCCTACAGTCATCCTGTCCCCTGAAATGGCTGATAACAGGTAGCAATAGACTGTATTCTCCTGTCCTACAGTCATCCTCTCCCCTGAATGGCTGATAACAGGGAGCAATAGATTGTATTCTCCTGTCCTACAATCATCCTATCCCCTGAAATGGCTGATAACAGGGGGCAATAGACTGTATTCTCCTGTCCTACAGTCATCATCTCCCCTGAAATGGCTGATAACAGGGAGCAATAGACTGTATTCTCCTGTCCTACAGTCATCCTCTCCCCTGAAATGGCTGATAACAGGGAGCAATAGACTGCATTCTCCTGTCCTACAGTCATCCTCTCCCCTGAAATGGCTGATAACAGGAGGCAATAGATTGTATTCTCCTGTCCTACAGTCATCCTCCCCCTGAAATGGCTGATAACAGGGGGCAATAGACTGTATTCTCCTGTCCTACAGTCATCCTCTCCCCGGAAATGGCTGATAACAGGAAGCAATAGACTGTATTCTCCTGTCCTACAGTCATCCTCTCCCCTGTAATGGCTGATAACAGGAGGCAATAGATTGTATTCTCCTGTCCTACAGTCATCCTCTCCCCTGAAATGGCTGATAACAGGGGGCAATAGACTGTATTCTCCTGTCCTACAGTCATCCTCTTCCCTGAAATGGCTGATAACAGGGGGCAATAGACTGTATTCTCCTGTCCTACAGTTATCCTCTTCCCTGAAATGGCTGATAACAGGGAGCAATAGACTGTATTCTCCTGTCCTACAGTCATCCTCTCCCCTGAAATGGCTGATAACAGGGGGCAATAGACTGTATTCTCCTGTCCTACAGTCATCCTCTCCCCTGAAATGGCTGATATCAGGGAGCAATAGACTGTATTCTCCTGTCCTACAGTCATCCTCTCCCCTGAAATGGCTGATAACAGGGGGCAATAGACTGTATTCTCCTGTCCTACAGTCATCCTCTCCCCTGAAATGGCTGATAACAGGGGGCAATAGACTGTATTCTCCTGTCCTACAGTCATCCTCTCCCCTGAAATGGCTGATAACAGGGGGCAATAGACTGTATTCTCCTGTCCTACAGTCATCCTCTCCCCTGAAATGGCTGATAACAGGGAGCAATAGACTGTATTCTCCTGTCCTACAGTCATCCTCTCCCCTGAAATGGCTGATAACAGGGGGCAATAGATTGTATTCTCCTGTCCTACAGTCATCCTACTCCTGAAATGGCTGATAACAGGGAGCAATAGACTGTATTCTCCTGTCCTACAGTCATCCTCTCCCCTGAAATGGCTGATAACAGGGGGCAATAGATTGTATTCTCCTGTCCTACAGTCATCCTCTCCCCTGAAATGGCTGATAACAGGGGGCAATAGATTGTATTCTCCTGTCCTACAGTCATCCTCTCCCCTGAAATGTCTGATAACAGGGAGCAATAGACTGTATTCTCCTGTCCTACAGTCATCCTCCCCCCTGAAATGTCTGATAACAGGAGGCAATAGACTGTATTCTCCTGTCCTACAGTCATCCTCTCCCCTGAAATGGCTGATAACAGGGGGCAATAGATTGTATTCTCCTGTCCTACAATCATCCTATTCCCTGAAATGGCTGATAACAGGGGGCAATAGACTGTATTCTCATGTCCTACAGTCATCCTCTCCCCTGAAATGGCTGATAACAGGGGGCAATAGACTGTATTCTCCTGTCCTACAGTCATCCTCTCCCCTGAAATGGCTGATAACAGGGGGCAATAGACTGTATTCTCCTGTCCTACAGTCATCCTCTCCCCTGAAATGGCTGATATCAGGGAGCAATAGACTGTATTCTCCTGTCCTACAGTCATCCTCTCCCCTGAAATGGCTGATAACAGGGGGCAATAGACTGTATTCTCCTGTCCTACAGTCATCCTCTCCCCTGAAATGGCTGATAACAGGGGGCAATAGACTGTATTCTCCTGTCCTACAGTCATCCTCTCCCCTGAAATGGCTGATAACAGGGGGCAATAGACTGTATTCTCCTGTCCTACAGTCATCCTCTCCCCTGAAATGGCTGATAACAGGGAGCAATAGACTGTATTCTCCTGTCCTACAGTCATCCTCTCCCCTGAAATGGCTGATAACAGGGGGCAATAGATTGTATTCTCCTGTCCTACAGTCATCCTACTCCTGAAATGGCTGATAACAGGGAGCAATAGACTGTATTCTCCTGTCCTACAGTCATCCTCTCCCCTGAAATGGCTGATAACAGGGGGCAATAGATTGTATTCTCCTGTCCTACAGTCATCCTCTCCCCTGAAATGGCTGATAACAGGGGGCAATAGATTGTATTCTCCTGTCCTACAGTCATCCTCTCCCCTGAAATGTCTGATAACAGGGAGCAATAGACTGTATTCTCCTGTCCTACAGTCATCCTCCCCCCTGAAATGTCTGATAACAGGAGGCAATAGACTGTATTCTCCTGTCCTACAGTCATCCTCTCCCCTGAAATGGCTGATAACAGGGGGCAATAGATTGTATTCTCCTGTCCTACAATCATCCTATTCCCTGAAATGGCTGATAACAGGGGGCAATAGACTGTATTCTCATGTCCTACAGTCATCATCTCCCCTGAAATGGCTGATAACAGGGAGCAATAGACTGTATTCTCCTGTCCTACAGTCATCCTCTCCCCTGAAATGGCTGATAACAGGGAGCAATAGACTGCATTCTCCTGTCCTACAGTCATCCTCTCCCCTGAAATGGCTGATAACAGGAGGCAATAGATTGTATTCTCCTGTCCTACAGTCATCCTCCCCCTGAAATGGCTGATAACAGGGGGCAATAGACTGTATTCTCCTGTCCTACAGTCATCCTCTCCCCTGAAATGGCTGATAACAGGAAGCAATAGACTGTATTCTCCTGTCCTACAGTCATCCTCTCCCCTGTAATGGCTGATAACAGGAGGCAATAGATTGTATTCTCCTGTCCTACAGTCATCCTCTCCCCTGAAATGGCTGATAACAGGGGGCAATAGACTGTATTCTCCTGTCCTACAGTCATCCTCTTCCCTGAAATGGCTGATAACAGGGGGCAATAGACTGTATTCTCCTGTCCTACAGTCATCCTCTTCCCTGAAATGGCTGATAACAGGGAGCAATAGACTGTATTCTCCTGTCCTACAGTCATCCTCTCCCCTGAAATGGCTGATAACAGGGGGCAATAGACTGTATTCTCCTGTCCTACAGTCATCCTCTCCCCTGAAATGGCTGATATCAGGGAGCAATAGACTGTATTCTCCTGTCCTACAGTCATCCTCTCCCCTGAAATGGCTGATAACAGGGGGCAATAGACTGTATTCTCCTGTCCTACAGTCATCCTCTCCCCTGAAATGGCTGATAACAGGGGGCAATAGACTGTATTCTCCTGTCCTACAGTCATCCTCTCCCCTGAAATGGCTGATAACAGGGAGCAATAGACTGTATTCTCCTGTCCTACAGTCATCCTCTCCCCTGAAATGGCTGATAACAGGGGGCAATAGATTGTATTCTCCTGTCCTACAGTCATCCTACTCCTGAAATGGCTGATAACAGGGAGCAATAGACTGTATTCTCCTGTCCTACAGTCATCCTCTCCCCTGAAATGGCTGATAACAGGGGGCAATAGATTGTATTCTCCTGTCCTACAGTCATCCTCTCCCCTGAAATGGCTGATAACAGGGGGCAATAGATTGTATTCTCCTGTCCTACAGTCATCCTCTCCCCTGAAATGTCTGATAACAGGGAGCAATAGACTGTATTCTCCTGTCCTACAGTCATCCTCCCCCCTGAAATGTCTGATAACAGGAGGCAATAGACTGTATTATCCTGTCCTACAGTCATCCTTTCCCCTGAAATGGCTGATAACAGGGGGCAATAGACTGTATTCTCCTGTCCTACAGTCATCCTCTCCCCTGAAATGGCTGATAACAGGGGGCAATAGACTGTATTCTCCTGTCCTACAGTCATCCTCTCCCCTGAAATAGCTGATAACAGGAAGCAATAGACTGTATTCTCCTGTCCTACAGTCATCCTCTCCCCTGAAATGGCTGATAACAGGGGGCAATAGACTGTATTCTCCTGTCCTACAGTCATCCTCTCCCCTGAAATGGCTGATAAGAGGGGGCAATAGATTGTATTCTCCTGTCCTACAGTCATCCTACTCCTTAAATGGCTGATAACAGGGAGCAATAGACTGTATTCTCCTGTCCTACAGTCATCCTCTCCCCTGAAATGGCTGATAACAGGGGGCAATAGATTGTATTCTCCTGTCCTACAGTCATCCTCTCCCCTGAAATGTCTGATAACAGGGGGCAATAGATTGTATTCTCCTGTCCTACAGTCATCCTACTCCTGAAATGGCTGATAACAGGGAGCAATAGACTGTATTCTCCTGTCCTACAGTCATCCTCTCCCCTGAAATGGCTGATAACAGGGGGCAATAGATTGTATTCTCCTGTCCTACAGTCATCCTCTCCCCTGAAATGGCTGATAACAGGGAGCAATAGACTGTATTCTCCTGTCCTACAGTCATCCTCTCCCCTGAAATGTCTGATAACAGTGAGCAATAGACTGTATTCTCCTGTCCTACAGTCATCCTCTCCCCTTAAATGGCTGATAACAGGGGGCAATAGATTGTATTCTCCTGTCCTACAGTCATCCTCTCCCCTGAAATGGCTGATAACAGGGGGCAATAGACTGTATTCTCCTGTCCTACAGTCATCCTCTCCTCTGAAATGGCTGATAACAGGGGCAATAGATTGTATTCTCCTGTCCTACAGTCATCCTCTCCCCTGAAATGGCTGATAACAGGGGGCAATAGACTGTATTCTCCTGTCCTACAGTCATCCTCTCCCCTGAAATGTCTGATAACAGGGAGCAATAGACTGTATTCTCCTGTCCTACAGTCATCCTCTCCCCTGAAATGGCTGATAACAGGGAGCAATAGACTGTATTCTCCTGTCCTACAGTCATCCTCTCCCCTGAAATGGCTGATAACAGGGGGCAATAGATTGTATTCTCCTGTCCTACAGTCATCCTCTCCCCTGAAATGGCTGATAACAGGGGGCAATAGATTGTATTCTCCTGTCCTACAGTCATCCTCTCCCCTGAAATGTCTGATAACAGGGAGCAATAGACTGTATTCTCCTGTCCTACAGTCATCCTCCCCCCTGAAATGTCTGATAACAGGAGGCAATAGACTGTATTCTCCTGTCCTACAGTCATCCTCTCCCCTGAAATGGCTGATAACAGGGGGCAATCGACTGTATTCTCCTGTCCTACAGTCATCCTCTCCCCTGAAATGGCTGATAACAGGGGGCAATAGACTGTATTCTCCTGTCCTACAGTCATCCTCTCCCCTGAAATAGCTGATAACAGGAAGCAATAGACTGTATTCTCCTGTCCTACAGTCATCCTCTCCCCTGAAATGGCTGATAACAGGGGGCAATAGACTGTATTCTCCTGTCCTACAGTCATCCTCTCCCCTGAAATGGCTGATAAGAGGGGGCAATAGATTGTATTCTCCTGTCCTACAGTCATCCTACTCCTTAAATGGCTGATAACAGGGAGCAATAGACTGTATTCTCCTGTCCTACAGTCATCCTCTCCCCTGAAATGGCTGATAACAGGGGGCAATAGATTGTATTCTCCTGTCCTACAGTCATCCTCTCCCCTGAAATGGCTGATAAGAGGGGGCAATAGATTGTATTCTCCTGTCCTACAGTCATCCTACTCCTGAAATGGCTGATAACAGGGAGCAATAGACTGTATTCTCCTGTCCTACAGTCATCCTCTCCCCTGAAATGGCTGATAACAGGGGGCAATAGATTGTATTCTCCTGTCCTACAGTCATCCTCTCCCCTGAAATGGCTGATAACAGGGGGCAATAGACTGTATTCTCCTGTCCTACAGTCATCCTCTCCCCTGAAATGTCTGATAACAGGGAGCAATAGACTGTATTCTCCTGTCCTACAGTCATCCTCCCCCCTGAAATGGCTGATAACAGGGAGCAATAGACTGTATTCTCCTGTCCTACAGTCATCCTCTCCCCTGAAATGTCTGATAACAGGGAGCAATAGACTGTATTCTCCTGTCCTACAGTCATCCTCTCCCCTGAAATGGCTGATAACAGGGGGCAATAGATTGTATTCTCCTGTCCTACAGTCATCCTCTCCCCTGAAATGGCTGATAACAGGGAGCAATAGATTGTATTCTCCTGTCCTACAGTCATCCTCTCATCTGAAATGGCTGATAACAGGAGGCAATAGACTGTATTCTCCTGTCCTACAGTCATCCTCTCCCCTGAAATGGCTGATAATAGGGGGCAATATACTGTATTCTCCTGTCCTACAGTCATCCTCTCCAGTGGCTGATAACAGGGAGCAATAGATTGTATTCCCCTGTCCTACAGTCATCCTCTCTCCTGAAATGGCTGATAACAGGGGCAATAGACTGTATTCTCCTGTCCTACAGTCATCATCTCCTCTGAAATGGCTGATAACAGGGGGCAATAGACTGTATTCTTCTGTCCTACAGTCATCATCTCCTCTGAAATGGCTGATAACAGGGGGCAATAGACTGTATTCTCCTGTCCTACAGTCATCATCTCTCCTGAAATGGCTGATAACAGGGAGCAATAGATTGTATTCTCCTGTCCTACAGTCATCCTCTGCCCTGAAATGTCTGATAACAGGGGGCAATAGACTGTATTCTCCTGTCCTACAGTCGTCCTCTCTCCTGAAATGGCTGATAACAGGGGGCAATAGACTGTATTCTCCTGTCCTACAGTCATCCTCTCCCCTGAAATGGCTGATAACAGGGGGCAATAGACTGTATTCTCCTGTCCTACAGTCATCCTCTCCTCTGAAATGGCTGATAACAGGGGGCAATAGACTGTATTCTCCTGCCCTACAGTCATCATCTCCCCTGACATGGCTGATAACAGGGGGCAATAGATTGTATTCTCCTGTCCTACAGTCATCCTCTCTCCTGAAATGGCTGATAACAGGGGGCAATAGACTGTATTCTCCTGTCCTACAGTCATCCTCTCTCCTGAAATGGCTGATAACAGGGAGCAATAGATTGTATTCTCCTGTCCTACAGTCATCCTCTCTCCTGAAATGGCTGATAACAGGGGGCAATAGACTGTATTCTCCTGTCCTACAGTCATCCTTTCCCCTGAAATGGCTGATAACAGGAAGCAATAGACTGTATTCTCCTGTCCTACAGTCATCCTCTCCCCTGAAATGGCTGATAACAGGGGGCAATAGATTGTATTCTCCTGTCCTACAGTCATCCTCTCCCCTGAAATGTCTGATAACAGGGAGCAATAGACTGTATTCTCCTGTCCTACAGTCATCCTCCCCCCTGAAATGTCTGATAACAGGAGGCAATAGACTGTATTCTCCTGTCCTACAGTCATCCTCTCCCCTGAAATGGCTGATAACAGGGGGCAATAGACTGTATTCTCCTGTCCTACAGTCATCCTCTCCCCTGAAATGGCTGATAACAGGGGGCAATAGACTGTATTCTCCTGTCCTACAGTCATCCTCTCCCCTGAAATAGCTGATAACAGGAAGCAATAGACTGTATTCTCCTGTCCTACAGTCATCCTCTCCCCTGAAATGGCTGATAACAGGGGGCAATAGACTGTATTCTCCTGTCCTACAGTCATCCTCTCCCCTGAAATGGCTGATAAGAGGGGGCAATAGATTGTATTCTCCTGTCCTACAGTCATCCTACTCCTTAAATGGCTGATAACAGGGAGCAATAGACTGTATTCTCCTGTCCTACAGTCATCCTCTCCCCTGAAATGGCTGATAACAGGGGGCAATAGATGGTATTCTCCTGTCCTACAGTCATCCTCTCCCCTGAAATGGCTGATAACAGGGGGCAATAGATTGTATTCTCCTGTCCTACAGTCATCCTACTCCTGAAATGGCTGATAACAGGGAGCAATAGACTGTATTCTCCTGTCCTACAGTCATCCTCTCCCCTGAAATGGCTGATAACAGGGGGCAATAGACTGTATTCTCCTGTCCTACAGTCATCCTCTCCTCTGAAATGGCTGATAACAGGGGCAATAGATTGTATTCTCCTGTCCTACAGTCATCCTCTCCCCTGAAATGGCTGATAACAGGGGGCAATAGACTGTATTCTCCTGTCCTACAGTCATCCTCTCCCCTGAAATGTCTGATAACAGGGAGCAATAGACTGTATTCTCCTGTCCTACAGTCATCCTCTCCCCTGAAATGGCTGATAACAGGGAGCAATAGACTGTATTCTCCTGTCCTACAGTCATCCTCTCCCCTGAAATGGCTGATAACAGGGGGCAATAGATTGTATTCTCCTGTCCTACAGTCATCCTCTCCCCTGAAATGGCTGATAACAGGGGGCAATAGATTGTATTCTCCTGTCCTACAGTCATCCTCTCCCCTGAAATGTCTGATAACAGGGAGCAATAGACTGTATTCTCCTGTCCTACAGTCATCCTCCCCCCTGAAATGTCTGATAACAGGAGGCAATAGACTGTATTCTCCTGTCCTACAGTCATCCTCTCCCCTGAAATGGCTGATAACAGGGGGCAATCGACTGTATTCTCCTGTCCTACAGTCATCCTCTCCCCTGAAATGGCTGATAACAGGGGGCAATAGACTGTATTCTCCTGTCCTACAGTCATCCTCTCCCCTTAAATAGCTGATAACAGGAAGCAATAGACTGTATTCTCCTGTCCTACAGTCATCCTCTCCCCTGAAATGGCTGATAACAGGGGGCAATAGACTGTATTCTCCTGTCCTACAGTCATCCTCTCCCCTGAAATGGCTGATAAGAGGGGGCAATAGATTGTATTCTCCTGTCCTACAGTCATCCTACTCCTTAAATGGCTGATAACAGGGAGCAATAGACTGTATTCTCCTGTCCTACAGTCATCCTCTCCCCTGAAATGGCTGATAACAGGGGGCAATAGATTGTATTCTCCTGTCCTACAGTCATCCTCTCCCCTGAAATGGCTGATAACAGGGGGCAATAGATTGTATTCTCCTGTCCTACAGTCATCCTACTCCTGAAATGGCTGATAACAGGGAGCAATAGACTGTATTCTCCTGTCCTACAGTCATCCTCTCCCCTGAAATGGCTGATAACAGGGGGCAATAGATTGTATTCTCCTGTCCTACAGTCATCCTCTCCCCTGAAATGGCTGATAACAGGGGGCAATAGACTGTATTCTCCTGTCCTACAGTCATCCTCTCCCCTGAAATGTCTGATAACAGGGAGCAATAGACTGTATTCTCCTGTCCTACAGTCATCCTCTCCCCTGAAATGGCTGATAACAGGGAGCAATAGACTGTATTCTCCTGTCCTACAGTCATCCTCTCCCCTGAAATGTCTGATAACAGGGAGCAATAGACTGTATTCTCCTGTCCTACAGTCATCCTCTCCCCTGAAATGGCTGATAACAGGGGGCAATAGATTGTATTCTCCTGTCCTACAGTCATCCTCTCCCCTGAAATGGCTGATAACAGGGAGCAATAGATTGTATTCTCCTGTCCTACAGTCATCCTCTCATCTGAAATGGCTGATAACAGGAGGCAATAGACTGTATTCTCCTGTCCTACAGTCATCCTCTCCCCTGAAATGGCTGATAATAGGGGGCAATATACTGTATTCTCCTGTCCTACAGTCATCCTCTCCAGTGGCTGATAACAGGGAGCAATAGATTGTATTCCCCTGTCCTACAGTCATCCTCTCTCCTGAAATGGCTGATAACAGGGGCAATAGACTGTATTCTCCTGTCCTACAGTCATCATCTCCTCTGAAATGGCTGATAACAGGGGGCAATAGACTGTATTCTTCTGTCCTACAGTCATCATCTCCTCTGAAATGGCTGATAACAGGGGGCAATAGACTGTATTCTCCTGTCCTACAGTCATCATCTCTCCTGAAATGGCTGATAACAGGGAGCAATAGATTGTATTCTCCTGTCCTACAGTCATCCTCTGCCCTGAAATGTCTGATAACAGGGGGCAATAGACTGTATTCTCCTGTCCTACAGTCGTCCTCTCTCCTGAAATGGCTGATAACAGGGGGCAATAGACTGTATTCTCCTGTCCTACAGTCATCCTCTCCCCTGAAATGGCTGATAACAGGGGGCAATAGACTGTATTCTCCTGTCCTACAGTCATCCTCTCCTCTGAAATGGCTGATAACAGGGGGCAATAGACTGTATTCTCCTGCCCTACAGTCATCATCTCCCCTGACATGGCTGATAACAGGGGGCAATAGATTGTATTCTCCTGTCCTACAGTCATCCTCTCTCCTGAAATGGCTGATAACAGGGGGCAATAGACTGTATTCTCCTGTCCTACAGTCATCCTCTCTCCTGAAATGGCTGATAACAGGGAGCAATAGATTGTATTCTCCTGTCCTACAGTCATCCTCTCTCCTGAAATGGCTGATAACAGGGGGCAATAGACTGTATTCTCCTGTCCTACAGTCATCCTTTCCCCTGAAATGGCTGATAACAGGAAGCAATAGACTGTATTCTCCTGTCCTACAGTCATCCTCTCCCCTGAAATGGCTGATAACAGGGGGCAATAGATTGTATTCTCCTGTCTTACAGTCATCCTCTCCCCTGAAATGGCTGATAACAGGGGACAATAGACTGTATTCTCCTGTCCTACAGTCATCCTCTCCCCTGAAATGGCTGATAACAGGGGGCAATAGATTGTATTCTCCTGTCCTACAGTCATCCTCTCCCCTGAAATGGCTGATAACAGGGAGCAATAGACTGTATTCTCCTGTCCTACAGTCATCCTCTCCCCTGAAATGGCTGATAACAGGGGGCAATAGACTGTATTCTCCTGTCCTACAGTCATCCTCTCCCTGAAATGGCTGATAACAGGGGGCAATAGATTGTATTCTCCTGTCCTACAGTCATCCTCTCCCCTGAAATGGCTGATAACAGGGGGCAATAGACTGTATTCTCCTGTCCTACAGTCATCCTCTCCCCTGAAATGGCTGATAACAGGGAGCAATAGACTGTATTCTCCTGTCCTACAGTCATCCTCTCTCCTGAAATGGCTGATAACAGGGAGCAATAGGTTGTATTCTCCTGTCCGAATTTGGGTTATGAGAGGTGACAGAATCCCTTTAAGACCACTTGAAAAATGGCAAACAATCCTATTTAGCATGGCTGGATCTTAACAAGGTTCCAAGTAGAGCTTCAACATGTAACAAGAAGAAATGGGAGTGAGACAAAACATTTTTGAGCATTCAATTTAATGAAAACAACAAATAAACTGAAACAGGCAGTTTTTCAGCTGATCAAAAGTTTAGGACCACACCTCCAAAAAAGACTAAACCCCCCCAAAACAGAAATCCAACTTCAAACATGAGCTCAGTAATGAGTAGCTCCGCCGTTATTGTTTCGGCATGCTTGATGCAAGCGATTCCATGAGGTGAGTGGGAACATTTCTCCAAGTGGTGAAGACGGCCGCACAAAGGCCATCTACTGTCTGGAACTGGTGTCCATTTTTGTAAACTTCCCTTGCCATCCATCCCCAAAGGTTCTCAATTGGATTTAGATCAGGGGAACACGCAGGATGGGCCAAAAGAGTGATGTTATTCTCCTGGAAGAAGTCCCTTGTCCTGCGGGCATTGTGTACTGTAGCGTTGTCCTGTTGAAAAACCCAGTCGTTACCACACAGACGAGGGCCCTCAGTCATGAGGAATGCTCTCTGCAACATCTGGACATAGCCAGCGGCCGTTTGACGCCCCTGCACTTCCTGAAGCTCCATTGTTCCACTGAAGGAAAAAGCCCCCCAGACCATTATGGCGCCCCCTCCAGTGTGGCTCGTAGAAAACATCTCAGGTGGGATCTGCTTGTCATGCCAGTAACGTTGGAAACCATCAGGACCATCAAGGTTACATTTTTTCTAATCAGAGAATAAAACTTTCTTCCACCTTTGAATGTCCCATGTTTGGTGCTCTCTTGCAAAGTCCAAACGAGCAGTTCTGTGGCGTTCAAGGAGACGAGGTCTTTGAAGACGTTTTTGTTTTTGAAGCCCTTCAGTCTCAGATGCCGTCCAGTGGAGGATCGTCCAGTGTCTTGACAGACAGCCAATTGGATCCTCCGGCTCAGTGCTGATGAAATTTTTTTGGGTCTTCCACTTGACTTTTTTGTTCCATAACCCTCAGGATCATTTAAGAAATTCCAAATGACTGTCTTACTGCGTCCCACCTCAGCAGCGATGGCGGCTGTGAGAGACCCTGCTTATGCAGCTCAACAACCCGACCACGTTCAAAAAGGGAGAGTCTTTTTGCCTTTGACAACACAACGTGTGACGACCTGACAGAAAATGACAATGAATCCAGATCTTTGCACAGATTTGGCCTTTTAAAGGCATGTGGTCCTAAACTTTGGATCATCTGAAAAACAGCCTGTTTCAGTTTAATCGTTATTTTCAATTAATTGAATGCTCAAAAAATGTTTTGCCTCACTCCCATTTCTTCTTGTTGCATGTTGAAGCTCTACTTGGAACCTTGCTAAGATCCAACAATGTAAAATATGATTTTTTGCCATTTTTAGAGTGGATCAGGACTGTAGAAGGCTGGATCTGGATATTCACTAACAGCTACAAGATCTGATTTAGACCCTGGTGCCAAGATTCAGTAATGCAATGAAGTCCATAGGATACGAGAGAGGTCATCAATATCAGAATGGTGGGCGTCTGATACCTGCCCAATAGTACCTGCTGCTGCCAACACCTGGACAGCCACGTGCTGGGGACTGGGGACCATTGAGCCCCTGGTTTCCAATGGTTACCTTCATCTTGCTCACACACTGTCAGACCCTGCGGCTGCTGCTTATATTATCTGTCCTCATATATCGGAGGGAATATATTAGTACTTCAGGGGAGTTTATACTCTTAAGACATTTGGCGCACTTGTAACATCTTGTGACATTGTTACTAAATGTCCTTCTACCTTTGTATTTTTCAATAGGACCATTTGATAGTAATACTGTACATCCGTATACCTCCTGTATAGGGATGAGCGAACCCGAACTATATAGAATTTTGGGGTGTTCGTGACACGGACCCGAACCCGAACATTTTCATAAAAGTCTGGGTTCGGGTTCGGTGTTCGGCGCTTTCTTAGCGCTTTTTGAAATCAACAAGCGTCATACTACTTGCCCCAAGAGGCCATCACAGCCCTGCCTACTAATGTCATGGCTGTGATTGGCCAGTGCAGCATGTGACCCAGCCTCTATATAAGCTTGGGTCACGTAGCGCCACCCGTCACTCTGCTCTGATCAGTGTAGGGATAGGATGCAGCTGCGACGTTAGGGCGAGATTAGGCAGGGATTTACTCTTCAAAAACACTTACTGAAGTGATCGATCTACAGCTGTGAATCATTCAACCTCTGCTATTTAATTGCTCACTGTTTTAAGGCTGCCCAGAGCGTTTTTCTGTCACTTTTTTCTGGGGTGATCGGCGGCCATTTTGTGTCTTGTGGTGCGCCAGCACAAGCTGCCACCAAGTACATTTAACCATCAATAGTGTGTTTGTTTGTTTTTTGCTATATCCTACATCAGGGGCTTGGCTGTGCTTGCTATTTTATTGAGTGGTGAAATACAATTGCCAAAATAGCAGTACCCTAAATCTGGTGTTTCAGCTGTGGCTAGCCAATTGAAATACTGTCTGGCAAAGGATATATTTTTTTCTGGGTTGAAATACAATTCCCAACTTAGCAATTCCCTAAATCAGTGGTTTCTGCTGTATCAGGCCAAGTTTAAATCTATCCATAAAAGGGTATATTAGATTGAAGGTGCGGATAGGGTCATCCTCAATAACTTCACACGCTACCGTGCATCTCCAAGTCTAATTCTGTCCGTAAACGTATACCGGTCATCCAGCGCCTAAATACTAGACCTACAATTTATATTCAGCTAAATCTGTGGTTACTGCTGTGCCTGTATTAGTGTAATACGGTACCTAAGTAGATAGCCAGATAGTGTTAGGTGCCTGTAAAAAAAGGCCTGAATTTGAATTCAATACATTGGGCCAAATCATTTTTTTCTTATTGTGGTGAACGGTAACAATGAGAAAAACATCTAGTAAAGGACGCGGACGCGGACATGGTCGTGGTGGTGTTAGTGGACCCTCTGGTGCTGGGAGAGGACGTGGCCGTTCTGCCACAGCCACACGTCCTAGTGAACCAACTACCTCAGGTCCCAGTAGCCGCCAGAATTTACAGCGATATTTGGTGGGGCCCAATGCCGTTCTAAGGATGGTAAGGCCTGAGCAGGTGCAGGCATTAGTCAATTGGGTGGCCGACAGTGGATCCAGCACGTTCACATTATCTCCCACCCAGTCTTCTGCAGAAAGCGCACAGATGGCGCATGAAAACCAAGCCCATCAGTGTGTCACATCACCCCCATGCATATCAGGGAAACTGTCTGAGCCTCAGGTTATGCAGCAGTCTCTTATGCTGTTTGAAGACTCTGCTGCCAGGGTTTCCCAAGGGCATCCACCTAGCCCTTCCCCAGCGGTGGAAGACATAGAATGCACTGACGCACAACCACTTATGTTTCCTGATAAGGACATGGGAATACCACCTCAGCAAGTCTCTGATGATGAAACACAGGTGTCAACTGCTGCGTCTTTCTGCAGTGTGCAGACTGAACAGGAGGTCAGGGATCAAGACTGGGTGGAAGACGATGCAGGGGACGATTAGGTCCTAGACCCCACATGGAATGAAGGTCGTGCCACTGACTTTCAGAGTTCGGAGGAAGAGGCAGACCGAGCCAACAGCGTAGCAAAAGAGGGAGCAGTGGGCAAAAGCAGAACACCCGCCGCCAAGAGAGTCCGCCTGCTACTGACCGCCGCCATCTGGGACCGAGCACCCCAAAGGCAGCTTCAAGGAGTTCCCTGGCGTGGCAGTACTTCAAACAATGTGCTAACGACAAGACCCGAGTGGTTTGCACGCTGTGCCATCAGAGCCTGAAGTGAGGCATTAACGTTCTGAACCTTAGCACAACCTGCATGACCAGGCACCTGCATGCAAAGCATGATCTGCAATGGAGTAAACACCTTAAAAACAAGGAAGTCACTCAGGCTCCCCCTGCTACCTCTTCTGCTGCTGCTGCCTCGGCCTCTTCTGCTGCTGCCGCCGCCTCGGCCTCTTCCTCCGCCTCTGGAGGAACGTTGGCACCTGCCGCCCGGCAAACATGGGATGTACCACCAACACCACCACCTCCGTCACCAAGCATCTCAACCATGTCACACGGCAGCGTTCAGCTCTCCATCTCACAAACATTTGAGAGAAAGCGTAAATTCCCACCTAGCCACCCTCGATCCCTGGCCCTCAATGCCAGCATTTCTAAACTACTGGCCTATGAAATGCTGTCATTCAGGCTGGTGGACACAGACAGCTTCAAACAGCTCATGTCACTTGCTGTCCCACAGTATGTTGTTCCCAGCCGCCACTACTTCTCCAAGAGAGCCGTGCCTTCCCTGCACAACCAAGTATCCGATAAAATCAAGTGTGCACTGCGCAACGCCATCTGTGGCAAGGTCCACCTAACCACAGATACGTGGACCAGTAAGCACGGCCAGGGACGCTATATCTCCCTAACTGCACACTGGGTAAATGTAGTGGCGGCTGGGCCCCAGGCGGAGAGCTGTTTGGCGCACGTCCTTCCGCCGCCAAGGATCGCAGGGCAACATTCTTTGCCTCCTGTTGCCTCCTCCTCCTACTCGGCTTCCTCCTCCTCTTCTTCCACCTGCTCATCCAGTCAGCCACACACCTTCACCACCAACTTCAGCACAGCCCGGGGTAAACGTCAGCAGGCCATTCTGAAACTCATATGTTTGGGGGACACCGCACAGGAGTTGTGGGGGGGTATAGAACAACAGACCGACGAGTGGTTGCTGCCGGTGAGCCTCAAGCCCGGCCTGGTGGTGTGCGATAATGGGCGAAATCTCGTTGCAGCTCTGGGACTAGCCGGTTTGACGCACATCCCTTGCCTGGCGCATGTGCTGAATTTGGTGGTGCAGAAGTTAATTCACAACTACCCCGACATGTCAGAGCTGCTGCATAAAGTGCGGTCCGTCTGTGCGCGCTTCCGGCGTTCACATCCTGCCGCTGCTCTCCTGTCTGCGCTACAGCGTAACTTCGGCCTTCCCGTTCACCGCCTCTTATGCGACGTGCCCACCAGGTGGAACTCCACCTTGCATATGCTGGACAGACTGTGCGAGCAGCAGCAGGCCATAGTGGAGTTTCAGCTGTAGCACGCACGGGTCAGTCGCACTGCGGATCAGACACACTTCACCACCAATGACTGGGCCTCCATGCGAGACCTGTGTGCCCTGTTGCGCTGTTTCGAGTACTCCACCAACATGGCCAGTGGCGATGACGCCATTCTCAGCGTTACAATACCACTTCTATGGCTCCTTGAGAAAACACTTAGGGCGATGATGGAAGAGGAGGTGGCCCAGGAGGAGGAGGAGGAAGAGGGGTCATTTTTAGCACTTTCAGGCCAGTCTCTTCGAAGTGACTCAGAGGGAGGTTTTTTGCAACAGCAGAGGCCAGGTACAAATGTGGCCAGACAGGGCCCACTACTGGAGGACGAGGAGGACGAGGATGAGGAGGAGGTGGAGGAGGATGAGGATGAAGCAGGTTCACAGCAGGCTGGCACCCAACGCAGCTCGGGCCCATCACTGGTGCGTGGCTGGGGGGAAACGCAGGACGATGACGATACTCCTCCCACAGAGGACAGCTTGTCCTTACCTCTGGGCAGCCTGGCACACATGAGCGACTACATGCTGCAGTGCCTGCGCAACGACAGCAGAGTTGCCCCACATTTTAACGTGTGCGGACTACTGGGTTGTCACCCTGCTGGATCCCCGGTACAAAGACAATGTGCCCACCTTACTTCCTACACTGGAGCGTGATAGGAAGATGCGCGAGTACAAGCGCACGTTGGTAGACGCGCTACTGAGAGCATTCCAAAATGTCACAGGGGAACCAGTGGAAGCCCAAGGCGAAGGCAGAGGAGGAGCAAGAGGTCGCCAACGCAGCTGTGTCACGGCCAGCTCCTCTGAGGGCAGGGTTAGCATGGCAGAGATGTGGAAAAGTTTTGTCACTACGCCACAGCTAACTGCACCACCACCTGATACGGAACGTGTTAGCAGGAGGCAACATTTCAATAACATGGTGGAACAGTACCTGTGCACACCCCTCCACGTACTGACTGATGGTTCGGCCCCATTCAACTTCTGGGTCTCCAAATTGTCCACGTGGCCAGAGCTAGCCTTTTATGCCTTGGAGGTGCTGGCCTGCCCAGCGGCCAGCGTTTTGTCTGAACGTGTATTCAGCACGGCAGGGGGCGTCATTACAGACAAACGCAGCCGCCTGTCTACAGCCAATGTGGACAAGCTGACGTTCATAAAAATGAACCAGGCATGGATCCCACAGGACCTGTCCATCCCTTGTGCAGATTAGATATTAACTACCTCCCCTTAACAATATATTATTCTACTCCAGGGCACTTCCTCATTCAATCCTATTTTTATTTTCATTTTACCATTATATTGCGGGGCAACCCAAAGTTGAATGAACCTCTCCTCTGTCTGGGTGCCGGGGCCTAAATGTGTGACAGTGGCCTGTTCCAGTGGTGGGTGACGTGAAGCCTGATTCTCTGCTATGACATGAATACAGATTCTGCGCTGACATAAGGCCAGATTCTCTGTTACAGGACCTCTCTCCTCTGCCTGGGTGCCTGGGCCTAAATATGTGACAGTGGCCTGTTCCAGTGGTGGGTGACGTGAAGCCTGATTCTCTGCTATGACATGAATACAGATTCTGCGCTGACATAAGGCCAGATTCTCTGTTACAGGACCTCTCTCCTCTGCCTGGGTGCCTGGGCCTAAATGTGTAAAAGTGGCCTGTTCCAGTGGTGGGTGACGTGAAGCCTGATTCTCTGCTATGACATGAAGACAGATTCTGCGCTGACATAAGGCCAGATTCTCTGTTACGGGACCGCTCTCCTCTGTCTGGGTGCCGGGGCCTAAATGTGTGACAGTGGCCTGTTCCAGTGGTGGGTGACGTGAAGCCTGATTCTCTGCTATGACATGAATACAGATTCTGCGCTGACATAAGGCCAGATTCTCTGTTACGGGAACTCTCTCCTCTGCCTGGGTGCCTGGGCCTAAATATGTGACAGTGGACTGTTCCAGTGGTGGCTGACGTGAAGCCTGATTCTCTGCTATGACATGAAGCCTGATTCTCTGTTACGAGACCTCTCTCCTCTGCCTGGGTGCCTGGGCCTAAATATGTGACAGTGGACTGTTCCAGTGGTGGGTGACGTGAAGCCTGATGACTTAATAGGATGTAAGATTACTTCAGTCAGCTGCCCAAGCAACCAACCCAACTACTCTCTCCTCCCAAGAAACACTCAAAACCAACTTCTTGGTATAAATGGCCGTAGCAGCCCGTTTATTAAACAAATAAATAACTTCTTCAACTTTTCTTTTAATGATCACAATCATAAACATATAAACACATAAATAAAGTACAATAAATTCAAACACTTTGAGAAAAGGATCCTAGAAGGCAACCCAAGCAAGCTGCGCTCTTCACTCCCCATCTCCACTTGATTTCCACCTTACCCTTGGCCGCAGTCACCGACCCAAAGGTACCAAATCCTCCAAATTATATCTCCATCCACCCCTGTAGGCATTTTAGCCCAAACAGGAGCCCCAGCCATCAGCTTACCGAACCTCATGAGATGCACGCTCCAACGTGTCATGCACCTCTTAAACATTGTATTGCCTTCCAGGACCCTCTATTAACCGGCCCCACTACACCACCCAGTCCACCACTAGCAACCAAATGACCAAACCAAGGGCGGGAGGGTGGGTAACTCACCGCAATGCCCCGGACACTAGTATAGATCCCACCCCCACCCCAGATAATATACAGCCTGCGAATTTCAAACTCCACCCACTAATTTTAACCCTGAGGACACCTCAACCTGTAAAACCACTAACCCTTTACTGCCTGAATACTTCCCCCTAAGTCAAGCTTCACTTCGCTACTGTCTGCGCCCCGCTCCGTTGCTCTACTGACTTAATAGAATGTAAGATTACTTCAGTCAGCTGCCCAAGCAACCAACCCAACTACCCTCTCCTCCCAAGAAACACTCAAAACCAACTTCTTGGTATAAATGGCCGTAGCAGCCTGTTTATTAAACAAATAAATAACTTCTTCAACTTTTCTTTTAATGATCACAATCATAAACATATAAACACATAAATAAAGTACAATAAATTCAAACACTTTGAGAAAAGGATCCTAGAAGGCAACCCAAGCAAGCTGCGCTCTTCACTCCCCATCTCCACTTGATTTCCACCTTACCCTTGGCCGCAGTCACCGACCCAAAGGTACCAAATCCTCCAAATTATATCTCCATCCACCCCTGTAGGCATTTTAGCCCAAACAGGAGCCCCAGCCATCAGCTTACCGAACCTCATGAGATGCACGCTCCAACGTGTCATGCACCTCTTAAACATTGTATTGCCTTCCAGGACCCTCTATTAACCGGCCACAGACGAACACAGGTGACAACCTCACCTGTGGGCGTCCCGCCACACCCTCAAAGCTAACTCAAGACCATCCTGCAACCCAGAAGCCCACAGATCCATACCCACATCATTAAGGTGCACACCGTCAGCCTTCAAGAATTGAGACGAAGCAGCCTCCAACTCCCGATGTCGCACCACAAATCCACCCTGGCGCCGAACAAAACGACCCACCTCCTTATTGAGCTTCGCCCGCGCCGTATTAATCCGTTCCACCGACCTTGCAAACCGCCACGACCTTCTAGCAACCACTTCGGACCAAACCACCAACAAATCCGGAAACTCTCCCAACAGCCGCAACAGATCCAACTTGATGTCCCGTATCACATCCCGTGAACGACGAACACCTAAGTCATTTCCCCCGACATGCAAAGCTAAAATATCGGGAGGCCTATCCAACAACGCAAAGGCATGAAACTCAGGCAACACCCGACCCCACAACATCCCCCTTACACCAATCCACCGCACTTGCAGCTCCTCCGGCCAAAAACCCAATTGCCTTCCATTTCTCCGCACATCAGCTCTCAATGCTCCCCAGTGGACATACGAGTGGCCTAGAATCCACGCCAAGCACGAAGAGGATCCTAAAAAACAAAAACACACACAATGAGCCTCACCCCCAACATGCAATCATAAACCACACCGTCCATTACAACATATGAGGGCGAATATACCCCCTAAAGCAATCTGATTCCCACCGGCCAATCCGCTTAATAACCACATCACTTAGACCCCATCTGGCCGCCTTAGTCGCCGCCCCTATCCTGAACGAATGAGAAGCAAATTCCTTGGCCGGATGGCCAGCAGCCGTCAGACACCGCCTGAATATCGCCACAAACTGAAAACGGGACAACGCCAGGCCATTCTGGTGCATCAAAAAGGAACCCGCTACACCCGGTCGTAACGCCAAAAACTCCGCCACACACCGCACAGGGCACAGCACAGACCCGACCAATGGGCGCAACACCACACAAACCCCTCTTCCAATCTGATCAGTTTTTGACCTTCGCAAAACACAACGCACACCTCCATCATCCAAACTAACGTCATCCCACAACAGCCCACCGCCACGCACACCACTACTCGCCACCAACTCAGAAACTCTAAAGGCCCCGAAGAAAGCCAAAGAAAAAGCGGCCCGAAACAAACACACCTCATACGACGAATCACACACCATGCCCACCTGTTCCCACAACTGCTGCAACACCGAAAAGGACACTGGACGTCGAGTATCCTTCCTAACCGCGCTGCGCCGATAGCCCTTCAGCGCCTGCCGCACTAAGAAACATCCGCCAGACCACGCAAACGCAACCAAAAGGCAACAGCCGCCACCCTCTTGGACGCTACCGAGAAAGACGCTCCAGAGCTATAAGATAAACCCACAAAATACACCAACAACACCTGAAAATCCTCCGCAACCACACAACCGCCAACCTGATCCACCAAACGTTCCCAATGCGACCACACAGAAGAATAAGCTAACCACGTACTCCTACTCACGGACCGCCTAATCAGATCTGATGAGACCCCAAGGCCACGCTCCAGAGCCACTGGGGACAGGACAGACCCTCCGCATCCGCGCCCGGCACCAAACTGCGAAAACGGTCCCACTGGAAACGAGAAAGAGAATCAGCAATGGAATTACTAACACCAGGAACATGCACTGCCACAAAACACGCATTCAATCTTAACCCTCTGAGAACCAAATGCCGAAGCAACCGCACCACAGGAGGTGAATTAGCCGATTGACTGTTAACCGCCTGCACCACCCCCAAATTATCACAACAGAAGCTCACTCGCTTATTTCGTAATAGCTCTCCCCACAATTCGGTTGCCAACACAATGGGGAACAATTCCAACAGTGCTAGATTACCCAACAATCCGGCCCCCTTCCACTCCTCAGGCCACGGACCCGCACACCATTGCCCTTGACAAAAAGCACCATACCCGCACGAACCAGACGCATCCGTAAACAATTCCAGATCAGCGCTAGCCACCGGCGCCTCTATCCACATTGAACGACCATTAAACTCCACCAAAAAACGCTCCCAAACTTCCAGATCCGCACGCACTTCCGCAGACAACCGCAAAAAATGAAAAGGCACCCTCACACCCGCTGTCGCCATCGCCAAGCGCCGACAGAACACACGACCCATGGGCAAAATTCTGCAAGCAAAATTCAATTTTCCCAAAACCGACTGCACACGACGCAACTGCACTTTCCTCGCCCTCCACAGGAAAGTCACCTCGCTGCGCAAATCCATCACCTTATCCTCTGGCAACCTGCACTCCATTGCCACGCTGTCAATCACAATACCCAAAAACTTGACCGATGTGGCCGGACCCTCCGTTTTCTCCGACGCTAATGGCACGCCGAACCTGGCCGCCACTCGCTCCATCGTGCGTAGCAACACTGAACAAACCCGCGATCCGGCCGGACCCAAAAATAAAAAATCGTCCAGATAGTGCAACACAGAGTTCCAACCTGCTTCCTGCCTCACAACCCATTCCAAAAATGAACTAAACGTCTCAAACAATGAACAAGAAATCGCGCAACCCATCGGTAAACAACAATCAACATAAAACTGCCCCTCCCATTTAAAACCGAGTAAATGAAAACTGTCCGGATGAATAGGCAGCAAACGGAAAGCCGCTTCAATGTCAGTTTTGGCTAACAACGCCCCATACCCAAAACGTTGCACCCACCGCACCGCTTCATCAAATGACGTATACGACACTGAACACAACTCATCATCAATACCATCGTTAACCGAACCCCCTGCAGGAAATGACAGATCGTGAATAAGCCGAAACTTGTTAGGCTCCTTTTTCGGCACCAACCCCAACGGAGACACCCACAAGCCTGGCAATGGACAACCTACAAACGGGCCCGCTATTCTACCAGCTAACACTTCCTTGGCAATCTTCTCAGCAACAACCGCCGGGCGAGACAACGCTGAAGCCAAGTTGCGATCCGCAACCGCAACCCCCTCCGAAACACACGGGATCCTAAAACCGTCCCTAAAACCAGCCAACAACAACTCCGCCGCCCCCCTATTTGGATAAATCTTTAGAAAAGGCTCCATCTCGACCACCTTCACCGGAGTCACCCCTCTTCTGCACAGCCTCAAATCCCTTACCTTTCCCCCGCTTAAAACACCGTGACAAGCTGTGTGCCCCGCCAAAACCGGAGCATTCATGCTTGAACCTGCAATCCGTCGAGTACTTGCAGTACCCCTCATTAAATTGCCAACAACACCCTTTTTTATGTCCACCACTAAATTCTGCTGCCGAGGAACCCCCGGCCGCACCCCGAAAGGGCTGGCCTCCCCCTTTAGGAGCGGACATCAGCCGCATCCATAAGCTGATGTCCTTGTGATCCCACCTAATACTAGGCCGGACCGCCTTCCGCTGACGAAATTGCTCGTCATACCTAAGCCAAGCTACCCCCCCATATGTCCTATACGCCTCCCCAACCGCGTCCATATAGCAGAAAAGTGCCGAACAGTGTTCAGGCGCCTTCTCCCCTACCACACTCGCCAAAATAGCAAAAGCCTGCAGCCAATTCAGAAAAGTGCGCAGAATACGCCGCTTCTCCTCATCCTCCCTTTTGCTCTCCTCCAACCGCACCCTATCCAACTGAAACTTCTCCAACGGAAGCAACGAAAATATCTCCACATATTCGTCCTTCCAAATCTTCTCCCTAACCTCCGGCTTCAAGTGCGCACCCAACGGCCCCTCAAAGCACACGTACACCTCCCCTCTCGCAGCATCCCCCAACCTAACGTCCTCACCAACTTTTTCCTTACTACTTACTCTCGCCACCACGTCACCCCCCGAAGCACTCACCGCCGTAGCAGGCGCAACATCAGACCCCATCAGACAAGATTGACCGCCACTCCCAGTCTTAGGCCCAGGTGCCCACACCGCCGTTGGGGAAGCAGCAGCCCCAGGACCTAAACGAGAAATAAGAGACAACATACCCGCCAGCAATTCCTGTGCCAAACTCTCTGACCCTCCCTTACCTAACTGCCCCTCCGCAACCCCCAACCCACCGCCACCTGGAGCCTGACACGAAGATCTCTCACCTGGCTGACCATGGGGTAACCTCCCAGCCGCCGCAGACCGCTCCGGAACATTCCTTGGCGCCACAACGATCGGAGATGAAGAAGATGGACCGACACCCGACGCGACCACCGACCTGTCGTCCGCTCCGCATTCCTCCACGCTGAGTTCCCCTTCCTCCAACATCGAAGCAGAATGGAGACCCCTACCACCGTCCACGTGGCAGGGTCGCAAATCCAAAGACGCGTCGCTCCCAAGCCCACCAGACGGCGGCCGCCGTCTCAACTCCGCACTGGTCACCGCGTCCACTCCGCTAGCCCTTGACCCACTGGCCCGTTGGCCAATGGCCGCATCACGTCCCATTGCATCTGTGACACCTGCCTGCTGCACTGGGGGCGGAGCCATACCAGAACCCCCAGCCAGCGATCCATCACTCATCCATCTGCCTGCAATACCCAGGCCCGCCACCGGTGTCGCTGTTGCCGCCGAACGCTCCTCAGGCTGAGACCTCGCAGAATGCTGCCGGCTTCCAGGACCAGGCCGCAGCGCTCCCTCCTCCATAGATGCCTCCACAGCCGGCAAGCCCTCACCACAGGAGCGTGAGGCCGCATCCCCTGACGTCCTCCCCGCCGACCTTCTGCCCACCGCTGATGCAGGTGAGCTACCGGAACCGTCGCTCTCCACTCTAGGGACATCCTGCGCCGGACAGGCTTCTTCCCTCTGCGACCCCCCCCCGCCGGGCCAGGGACGAACGGCGGGAACTGACCCGACCTTCTCCCGCAGGCGCCCGACGAGGTGCTGGATTGCGGCCGCTACGCCTACCAGCCGCCACCGGATCGGCCCTAACCTGTCTCCTAGGCCTCGCTCTCAGGGGGCTCTGCACACGCCGCCGAACCCGGGGGGTCGCTTCAGGACTCAGCCGCTCAGGCGGTACGGACCGCCGGGCCCTAACCCTCCCCACTACCGCAGCCGAAGGCGCCGCAGGCGCCGCCATAGCTGCCTGCAAATTCTGCTGAATCCATTCAGGGCCGTGCCGCTCCGCCGCGGCCCTGACCACAGCCATCAATTCCTCTAAAGCAGACATAATACCGCAACCCTAACTCACAGCCCCTAACTCACCGCAATGCCCCGGACACTGGTATAGATCCCACCCCCACCCCAGATAATATACAGCCCGCGAATTTCAAACTCCACCCACTAATTTTAACCCTGCGGACACCTCAACCTGTAAAACCACTAACCCTTTACTGCCTAAATACTTCCCCCTAAGTCAAGCTTCACTTCGCTACTGTCTGCGCCCCGCTCCGTTGCTCTACTTCTCTGCTATGGGACCTCTCTCCTCTGTCTGGGTGCCGGGGCCTAAAAATATGTGACAGTGGCCTGTTCCAGTGGTGGGTGACGTGAAGCCTGATTCTCTGCTGACGTGAAGCCTGATTCTCTGCCATGGGACCTCTCTCCAATTGATATTGGTTAATTTTTTTTTATTTTTTTTTTATTTTAATTCATTTCCCTATCCACATTTGTTTGCAGGGGATTTACCTACATTTTGCTGCCTTTTGCAGCCCTCTAGCTCTTTCCTGGGCTGTTTTACAGCCTTTTTAGTGCCGAAAAGTTCGGGTTCCCATTGACTTCAATGGGGTTCGGGTTCGGGGCGAAGTTCGGGTCGAGTTCGGATCCCGAACCCGAACATTTCCGGGAAGTTCGGCCGAACTTCTCGAACCCGAACATCCAGGTGTTCGCTCAACTCTACTCCTGTATATTCTCTATACTGTATATATCCATCCTTATAACTTCTGTATATTCTCTATACTGCACATATCCATCCTTATACCTCCTGTATATTCTCTATACTGTATATATCTATCCTTATACCTCCTGTATATTCTCTATACTGTACATATCCATCCTTATACCTCCAGTATATTCTCTATACTGCACATATCCATCCTTATACCTCCTGTATATTCTCTATACTGTATATATCCATCCTTATAACTTCTGTATATTCTCTATACTGCACATATCCATCCTTATACCTCCTGTATATTCTTTATACTGAATATATCCATCCTTATACCTCCTATATATTCTTTATACTGTATATATCCATCCTTATACCTCCAGTATATTCTCTATACTGTATATATCCATCCTTATACCTCCTTTATATTCTCTATACTGCACATATCCATCCTTATACCTCCTGTATATTCTCTATACTGTATATATCTATCCTTATACCTCCTGTATATTCTCTATACTGTACATATCCATCCTTATACCTCCAGTATATTCTCTATACTGCACATATCCATCCTTATACCTCCTGTATATTCTCTATACTGTATATATCCATCCTTATAACTTCTGTATATTCTCTATACTGCACATATCCATCCTTATACCTCCTGTATATTCTCTATACTGTACATATTCATCCTTATACCTCCTGTATATTCTTTATACTGTATATATCCATCCTTATACCTCCTATATATTCTTTATACTGTATATATCCATCCTTATACCTCCAGTATATTCTCTATACTGTACATATTCATCCTTATACCTCCAGTATATTCTCTATACTGTATATATCCATCCTTATACCTCCTGTATATTCTCTATACTGTATATATCGATCCTTATACCTCCTGTATATTCTCTATACTGTACATATCCATCCTTATACCTCCTGTATATTCTCTATACTGCACATATCCATCCTTATACCTCCTGTATATTCTCTATACTGTATATATCCATCCTTATACCTCCTGTATATTCTCTATACTGTATATATCCATCCTTATACCTCCTATATATTCTCTATACTGTACTAATCCATCCTTATACCTCCAGTATATTCTCTATACTGTATATATCGATCCTTATACCTCCTTTATATTCTCTATACTGTACATATCCATCCTTATACCTCCTGTATATTCTCTATACTGTACATATCCATCCTTATAACTTCTGTATATTCTCTATACTGCACATATCCATCCTTATACCTCCTGTATATTCTCTATACTGTACATATCCATCCTTATACCTCCAGTATATTCTCTATACTGCACATATCCATCCTTATACCTCCTGTATATTCTCTATACTGTATATATCCATCCTTATAACTTCTGTATATTCTCTATACTGCACATATCCATCCTTATACCTCCTGTATATTCTCTATACTGTACATATTCATCCTTATACCTCCTGTATATTCTTTATACTGTATATATCCATCCTTATACCTCCTATATATTCTTTATACTGTATATATCCATCCTTATACCTCCAGTATATTCTCTATACTGTACATATTCATCCTTATACCTCCAGTATATTCTCTATACTGTATATATCCATCCTTATACCTCCTGTATATTCTCTATACTGTATATATCGATCCTTATACCTCCTGTATATTCTCTATACTGTACATATCCATCCTTATACCTCCTGTATATTCTCTATACTGCACATATCCATCCTTATACCTCCTGTATATTCTCTATACTGTATATATCCATCCTTATACCTCCTGTATATTCTCTATACTGTATATATCCATCCTTATACCTCCTATATATTCTCTATACTGTACTAATCCATCCTTATACCTCCAGTATATTCTCTATACTGTATATATCGATCCTTATACCTCCTTTATATTCTCTATACTGTACATATCCATCCTTATACCTCCTGTATATTCTCTATACTGTACATATCCATCCTTATAACTTCTGTATATTCTCTATACTGCACATATCCATCCTTATACCTCCTGTATATTCTCTATACTGTATATATCTATCCTTATACCTCCTGTATATTCTCTATACTGTACATATCCATCCTTATACCTCCAGTATATTCTCTATACTGCACATATCCATCCTTATACCTCCTGTATATTCTCTATACTGTATATATCTATCCTTATACCTCCTGTATATTCTCTATACTGTACATATCCATCCTTATACCTCCAGTATATTCTCTATACTGCACATATCCATCCTTATACCTCCTGTATATTCTCTATACTGTATATATCCATCCTTATAACTTCTGTATATTCTCTATACTGCACATATCCATCCTTATACCTCCTGTATATTCTCTATACTGTACATATTCATCCTTATACCTCCTGTATATTCTTTATACTGTATATATCCATCCTTATACCTCCTATATATTCTTTATACTGTATATATCCATCCTTATACCTCCAGTATATTCTCTATACTGTACATATTCATCCTTATACCTCCAGTATATTCTCTATACTGTATATATCCATCCTTATACCTCCTGTATATTCTCTATACTGTATATATCGATCCTTATACCTCCTGTATATTCTCTATACTGTACATATCCATCCTTATACCTCCTGTATATTCTCTATACTGTATATATCCATCCTTATACCTCCTGTATATTCTCTATACTGTATATATCCATCCTTATACCTCCTGTATATTCTCTATACTGTATATATCCATCCTTATACCTCCTGTATATTCTCTATACTGTACTAATCCATCCTTATACCTCCAGTATATTCTCTATACTGTATATATCGATCCTTATACCTCCTTTATATTCTCTATACTGTACATATCCATCCTTATACCTCCTGTATATTCTCTATACTGTACATATCCATCCTTATAACTTCTGTATATTCTCTATACTGCACATATCCATCCTTATACCTCCTGTATATTCTCTATACTGTATATATCTATCCTTATACCTCCTGTATATTCTCTATACTGTACATATCCATCCTTATACCTCCAGTATATTCTCTATACTGCACATATCCATCCTTATACCTCCTGTATATTCTCTATACTGTATATATCCATCCTTATAACTTCTGTATATTCTCTATACTGCACATATCCATCCTTATACCTCCTGTATATTCTCTATACTGTACATATTCATCCTTATACCTCCTGTATATTCTTTATACTGTATATATCCATCCTTATACCGCCTATATATTCTTTATACTGTATATATCCATCCTTATACCTCCAGTATATTCTCTATACTGTACATATTCATCCTTATACCTCCAGTATATTCTCTATACTGTATATATCCATCCTTATACCTCCTGTATATTCTCTATACTGTATATATCGATCCTTATACCTCCTGTATATTCTCTATACTGTACATATCCATCCTTATACCTCCTGTATATTCTCTATACTGCACATATCCATCCTTATACCTCCTGTATATTCTCTATACTGTATATATCCATCCTTATACCTCCTGTATATTCTCTATACTGTATATATCCATCCTTATACCTCCTATATATTCTCTATACTGTACTAATCCATCCTTATACCTCCAGTATATTCTCTATACTGTATATATCGATCCTTATACCTCCTTTATATTCTCTATACTGCACATATCCATCCTTATACCTCCTGTATATTCTCTATACTGTACATATCCATCCTTATAACTTCTGTATATTCTCTATACTGCACATATCCATCCTTATACCTCCTGTATATTCTCTATACTGTACATATTCATCCTTATACCTCCTGTATATTCTTTATACTGTATATATCCATCCTTATACCTCCTATATATTCTTTATACTGTATATATCCATCCTTATACCTCCAGTATATTCTCTATACTGTACATATTCATCCTTATACCTCCAGTATATTCTCTATACTGTATATATCCATCCTTATACCTCCTGTATATTCTCTATACTGTACAGGGAGTGCAGAATTATTAGGCAAGTTGTATTTTTGAGGATTAATTTTATTATTGAACAACAACCATGTTCTCAATGAACCCAAAAAACTCATTAATATCAAAGCTGAATATTTTTGGAAGTAGTTTTTAGTTTGTTTTTAGTTTTAGCTATTTTAGGGGGATATCTGTGTGTGCAGGTGACTATTACTGTGCATAATTATTAGGCAACTTAACAAAAAACAAATATATACCCATTTCAATTATTTATTTTTACCAGTGAAACCAATATAACATCTCAACATTCACAAATATACATTTCTGACATTCAAAAACAAAACAAAAACAAATAAGTGACCAATATAGCCACCTTTCTTTGCAAGGACACTCAAAAGCCTGCCATCCATGGATTCTGTCAGTGTTTTGATCTGTTCACCATCAACATTGCGTGCAGCAGCAACCACAGCCTCCCAGACACTGTTCAGAGAGGTGTACTGTTTTCCCTCCTTGTAAATCTCACATTTGATGATGGACCACAGGTTCTCAATGGGGTTCAGATCAGGTGAACAAGGAGGCCATGTCATTAGATTTTCTTCTTTTATACCCTTTCTTGCCAGCCACGCTGTGGAGTACTTGGACGCGTGTGATGGAGCATTGTCCTGCATGAAAATCATGTTTTTCTTGAAGGATGCAGACTTCTTCCTGTACCACTGCTTGAACGAAGGTGTCTTCCAGAAACTGGCAGCAGGACTGGGAGTTGAGCTTGACTCCATCCTCAACCCGAAAAGGCCCCACAAGCTCATCTTTGATGATACCAGCCCAAACCAGTACTCCACCTCCACCTTGCTGGCGTCTGAGTCGGACTGGAGCTCTCTGCCCTTTACCAATCCAGCCACGGGCCCATCCATCTGGCCCATCAAGACTCACTCTCATTTCATCAGTCCATAAAACCTTAGAAAAATCAGTCTTGAGATATTTCTTGGCACAGTCTTGACGTTTCAGCTTGTGTGTCTTGTTCAGTGGTGGTCGTCTTTCAGCCTTTCTTACCTTGGCCATGTCTCTGAGTATTGCACACCTTGTGCTTTTGGGCACTCCAGTGATGTTGCAGCTCTGAAATATGGCCAAACTGGTGGCAAGTGGCATCTTGGCAGCTGCACGCTTGACTTTTCTCAGTTCATGGGCAGTTATTTTGCGCCTTGGTTTTTCCACACGCTTCTTGCGACCCTGTTGACTATTTTGAATGAAACGCTTGATTGTTCGATGATCACGCTTCAGAAGCTTTGCAATTTTAAGAGTGCTGCATCCCTCTGCAAGATATCTCACTATTTTTGACTTTTCTGAGCCTGTCAGGTCCTTCTTTTGACCCATTTTGCCAAAGAAAAGGAAGTTGCCTAATAATTATGCACACCTAATATAGGGTGTTGATGTCATTAGACCACACCCCTTCTCATTACAGAGATGCACATCACCTAATATGCTTAATTGGTAGTAGGCTTTCGAGCCTATACAGCTTGGAGTAAGACAACATGCATAAAGAGGATGATGTGGTCAAAATACTCATTTGCCTAATAATTCTGCACGCAGTGTATATATCGATCCTTATACCTCCTGTATATTCTCTATACTGTACATATCCATCCTTATACCTCCTGTATATTCTCTATACTGTATATATCCAACCTTATACCTCCTGTATATTCTCTATACTGTACTAATCCATCCTTATACCTCCAGTATATTCTCTATACTGTATATATCGATCCTTATACCTCCTTTATATTCTCTATACTGTATATATCCATCCTTATACCTCCTTTATATTCTCTATACTGTATATATCCATCCTTATACCTCCTGTATATTCTCGATACTGTTTAGATCCATCCTTATACCTTCTGTATATTCTCTATACTGTATATATCCATCCTTATACCTCCTGTATATTCTCTATACTGTATATATCCATCCTTATACCTCCTGTATATTCTCTATACTGTACATATCCATCCTTATACCTCCTGTATATTCTCTATACTGTTTATATCCATCCTTATACCTTCTGTATATTCTCTATACTGTATATATCCATCCTTATACCTCCTATATATTCTTTATACTGTACATATCCATCCTTATACCTCCTGTATATTCTCGATACTGTTTAGATCCATCCTTATACCTTCTGTATATTCTCTATACTGTATATATCCATCCTTATACCTCCTGTATATTCTCTATACTGTTTATATCCATCCTTATACCTCCTGTATATTCTCTATACTGTTTATATCCATCCTTATACCTCCTGTATATTCTCTATACTGTATATATCTATCCTTATACCTCCAGTATATTCTCTATACTGTTTATATCCATCCTTATACCTCCTGTATATTCTCTATACTGTATATATCCATCCTTATACCTCCAGTATATTCTCTATACTGTATATATCCATGCTTATACCTCCTGTATATTCTCTATACTGTACATATCTATCCTTATCCCTCCTGTATATTCTCTATACTGTTTATATCCATCCTTATACCTCCTGTATATTCTCTATACTGTACATATCTATCCTTATCCCTCCTGTATATTCTCTATACTGTACATATCTATCCTTATCCCTCCTGTATATTCTCTATACTGTTTATATCCATCCTTATACCTCCTGTATATTCTCTATACTGTATATATCCATCCTTATACCTCCTGTATATTCTCTATTCTGTATATATCCATCCTTATACCTCCTGTATATTCTCTATACTGTTTATATCCATCCTTATACCTCCTGTATATTCTCTATACTGTATATATCTATCCTTATACCTCCAGTATATTCTCTATACTGTTTATATCCATCCTTATACCTCCTGTATATTCTCTATACTGTATATATCCATCCTTATACCTCCAGTATATTCTCTATACTGTATATATCCATGCTTATACCTCCTGTATATTCTCTATACTGTACATATCTATCCTTATCCCTCCTGTATATTCTCTATACTGTTTATATCCATCCTTATACCTCCTGTATATTCTCTATACTGTATATATCCATCCTTATACCTCCTATATATTCTCTATACTGTACATATCCATCCTTATACCTCCTGTATATTCTCTATACTGTATATATCCATCCTTATACCTCCAGTATATTCTCTATACTGTTTATATCCATCTTTTTACCTTCTGTATATTCTCTATACTGTATATATCCATCCTTATACCTCCTATATATTCTCTATACTGTATATATCCATCCTTATACCTCCTATATATTCTTTATACTGTACATATCAATCCTTACACCTCCTGTATATGCTCTATACTGTACATATCTATCCTTATCCCTCCAGTATATTCTCTATACTGTACATATCTATCCTTATCCCTCCTGTATATTCTCTATACTGTTTATATCCATCCTTATACCCCCTGTATATTCTCTATACTGTATATATCCATCCTTATACCTCCTGTATATTCTCTATACTGTATATATCCATCCTTATACCTCCTGTATATTCTCTATTCTGTATATATCCATCCTTATACCTCCTGTATATTCTCTATACTGTTTATATCCATCCTTATACCTCCAGTATATTCTCTATATTGTACTAATCCATCCTTATACCTCCTGTATATTCTCTATTCTGTACATATACACTAATGGAAAATGAAAAAAGAAGTTCTGCAGAATGTAACATGATTGAGCTGAGAATGGCACAGTATAAACAACATCACCACGGTGCAAAAAGTAAAAAAAATAAAATAAATGGCTATCCTTTCTGGACACGTCTCACGGGTCTTTTCTCATGGCCTAGTCCTGTTACCTAGAGTAACTGGGGACCTAAGTTCAAATCTAATGGCGAACGTTCTCCCCAAGATTTCCCCGAATACTGTGGTTTTGTCCCACACTTTAGAAACATACTATCACCACAGAGTGCGAGCGTCACAAGATTACTCTGGCTGATAAAAGTAGTAACTGAAAATAAATGATGGAATTGTAATATAAGAGATTCTCAGAGTTAACGTTCAATGTGGATTCACCGAGGAAATGCCAGAAAAGGAATCACAAGCTATGAAGTCTGAAGCCTCTGATCCAAGCAGCGCAGTCGGAATGATCTGTTCTCTCACTTGATGCATGACCTGAGGTTATTCCTTACATTTCCTCCGCTCCCCGTCTTATAATCCGACACAGTGCTCTATATTCTAATACAAGCTTGAAATAAAGTAAAATAAAAGTGCCCTCAGCTGCAATCTGGACGTAAATGGTTGTACTGGGAAATGGGAAGATTTGAACCATGACACTTGTCTGGGAGATTTATGAAGTCTGCAAATCCATTTGATACGAGCGGTTTATACACGATTCCCCCGCTGATTCCTCTCATCTTGTTAGTGACAGCAATAAATCATATTAAAGAGGCCGAAGAAAAGAGCGTCCATCTATAGAGAACACTCATGATTGCTTTACAATGGCGGCATTACCAGGAAGTCTTCATAGAAGGTGGGGAATTCCACTAGAAAATATACTTCCAGAATGCTTAGGGGCAGTCAGGGACATATTTACAATTAGACATCTGAGGGCATGTGCCTAGGGTGCTGCCCAGTGCAGGGGTTTGGGGGGGGGGGGGGGGGGCAGGGGGGCAGAGCCAAATAGAGGGTTTTTTTCCACATTTTTTCCCCAACATTACATGGTCACCAGGGGAGTGCTCTGTAGTGCTCTTCTAATCTCTTATCTTGCTTGACGAAACGTTGCTGGGAATAAAGTTTTGGGGTCTTCACCCTGTCACCAAAACCTGGAAGTGCTGCATCGTTATTTGAAAAGTATATATATACAGTACAGACCAAAAGTTTGGACACACCTTCTCATTCAAAGAGTTTTCTTTATTTTCATGACTATGAAGGCATCAAAACTATGAATTAACACATGTGGAATTATATACATAACAAACAAGTGTGAAACAACTGAAAATATGTCATATTCTAGGTTCTTCAAAGTAGCCACCTTTTGCTTTGATTACTGCTTTGCACACTCTTGGCATTCTCTTGATGAGCTTCAAGAGGTAGTCCCCTGAAATGGTCTTCCAACAGTCTTGAAGGAGTTCCCAGAGATGCTTAGCACTTGTTGGCCCTTTTGCCTTCACTCTGCGGTCCAGCTCACCCCAAACCATCTCGTTTGGGTTCAGGTCCGGTGACTGTGGAGGCCAGGTCATCTGGCGCAGCACCCCATCACTCTCCTTCATGGTCAAATAGCCCTTACTTTCAAAGTTTTCCCAATTTTTCGGCTGACTGACTGACCTTCATTTCTTAAAGTAATGATGGCCACTCGTTTTTCTTTACTTAGCTGCTTTTTTCTCGCCATAATCCAAATTCTAACAGTCTATTCAGTAGGACTATCAGCTGTGTATCCACCTGACTTCTCCTCAACGCCACTGATGGTCCCAACCCCATTTATAAGGCAAGAAATCCCACTTATTAAACCTATTAAATGTGCAGGTAAGTACTGCCACTCACTGTAATGTCGTAGCCATGTTTGTTACTGGCATTACAGTGATTGACTGGGCGGAACGTGTTATCGGGTGCTATAAAGCACCCAGTGACACGTGGTTATGCTAGTCTTAGTCAGGGAGAGCTGCGCTGTAGAAGGGACAGATAATGTAGGGCAGCGGGACTCAAGTACTTTTTGTAAAGGTCCACATAGCCGAATCTGCCGTAGGATGAAGGTCCGAGCTGCAAAACCAAGAAAATTTATAAGGAGGGAAAACACCATTGGCGTGTAGCACTACATTATTATTTTTTTTTTACAATAATTCCCACCTCCAAGCCCAACTAATCTTCTTTCTGTGATCAAACAGTAAGAATGTCCTTTCAGTGCCCCCTAACAATAATTACGCCCCTTAGACAGTATGATATCCCTTTAGTGCTCCACAGAGTATGATACCTCTAAGTGCACCTTCACAGCAGGGTGATCCCTTGGTGCCCCCACACATTATGATGCTCCTTAGTACCTCTGACACTTTGCGATGCCTCCTTAGTTCCTCCCCACAGAGTATGAATACCCTAAGTGCCCCCTCATAGTAGTAATGCCCTCTCTTTGCCCCTTTCACAGTAGTAATGCCCTATCTGTGCCCCATCACAGTTGTAATGCCCTCTTTGTGCCCCCTTCATAGTAATAATTCCCATTGTGCCTCCTTCACAGTAATAATGCCCCTTAATAGTAGTAATGCCCATTGTAGACCCTTCAAAGTAATAATGTCCATTGTGCCCCCTTAATAATAGTAATGCCCACTGTGCCCTCTTAATAGTACTAATGCCCACTGTGCCGCCTTAATATTAGTAATTCCCACTGTGCCCCCTTCAAAGTAATAATGCCCATTGTGCCCCTTCACAATAATAATGCCCTCTGTGCCCCCTCCATAGTATAAATCCCTATTGTGCCCCCTTGATAGTAATAATGCCCTCAGTGCTAGTAACGCCCATTGGACCACCTTCAAAGTAATAATGCCCATTGTGCCCCTTAATAGTAATAATTCCCATTGTGTCCCCTTAATAGTAGTAATGCCAACTGTACCCCCTTCACAGTAATAATGCCCATTGTGCCCCTTTACAGAAATAATGCCCTCTTTGCCCCCTCCATAGTAGACATTTCCATTGTGTCCCCTTAATAGTAGTAATGCCCTCTGTGCTAGTAATGCCCATTGTGCCCCCTTCACAGTGATAATGCCCTCTGTGCTCCCTTCACAGTAGTAATGCCCTCTGTGCACTGTGCCCCCTTTAGAGTAGTAATGCCCTCTGTGCACTGTGCCCCCTCCATAGTAGAAATGCCCATTATGCCCCTTTCACATTAGCAATGCCCAGTGTGCCCCCTCCAGAGAAAAAAATGCCCATTATGCCCCCTCCATAGTAGAAATGCCTATTGTGCCCTCTTCACATTAGCAATGCCCATTGTGCCCCCTCTAGAGTAGAAATGCCCATTGTGCCCCCAGAGTAGAATAGCCTATTGTGCTCCCCTTCACATTCGCAATGCCCATTGTGCCCCCTCCAGAGTAGAGCCCATTTTGCCCCCTCTGTGTTTAACCCCTTAGGTACCCATGACGTACTGGTACGGCATGGATCCCGAGTCCTTAAGGACCCATGACGTACCGGTACATCATGTATAGTTCCGATCACCGCCGCCCGGCGGGCCGTGATCGGAACCTGGTGCCTGCTCAAATCATTGAGCAGGCACCTAGGCTAAATGCGCGGGGGGTCCCGTGACCCCCCCCCCGTGTCGGTGATCGGGCGGCGATGTCATCGGGTCCCCATGGGGCTGTGGGGGGGAACCGATGGCATGAAAGGCAGCGCGATGTCTAAGGAAGGCATCGCACTGCCTTCCGGTGAAGAG
>NC_053394.1:11675737-11732560 GCF_905171765.1 Bufo bufo | reverse complement strand
GGGGTACTTCCTCTACCTCTCCAGCGTTTGGGAGATGGAGAGCTGAACGCTTCCTTGGGACATTGTGGAGATGCTTGGTGACCCAGGTTGTGGTGTTGCTGGCAGATCCTCTGTTTGAGGGTGGCAGGTGGCACTGTCACTCCAGAGGTGGATGAAGAGGCCGTGACTGCAGAAGAAGAGGAAACAGGAGGAGCCAGAGACCTTTCTTGGTTTTTGAGGTGTCTAATCCACTGCAGCTCGTGCTTTGCACTTAAATGCCTGGTCATGCAGGTTGTGCTCAGGTTGAGAACGTTTATGCCTTGCTTCAGGCTCTGATTGCACAGCGTGCAAACCACTCGTGTCTTGTCGTCAGCACATTGTCTGAAGAACTGCCATGCCAGGGAACTCCTTGGAGTTGGCTTTGGTGTGCTCGGTCCCTTGCTGCGGTGGGCTGTAGCAGGCATACTGTCTAGTGGACGGCGCTTCGCTTTTGCACCCTGCTCCCTCTTCTGCTGTGCTGGTGGCTCTGTGCGACCACCGCCTCTTCCTCCAAACTACATAGGTCACTCGCATGACCTTGATTCCATGTGGGGTCGAGGACCTCATCGTCCTCCACATCATCTTCCACCCAGTCTTCACCCCTGCCCTCCTTGTCGGTCTGCGCACTTTCGAAAGCCCCAGCAGTTGGCACCTGTGTTTCATCATCATCCGAGACGTGCTGCGATGGTCCTCCCATATACTCATCTTGAAAGATAAGTGGTTGGGCATCGGTGCACTCAATCTCTTCCACTTCTGGGGCAGGGCTAAGTGGATGGCCCTGGGAAACCCTGCTAACAGAGTCATAAAAAAGCAGAAGAGGGGGGGCGTGGCTTGCTGCGGACAGGAAAGGACGTGTGGTGAGAGAGCTCTGGCCGCTTGCTTACAATCTAACGACATCCTTCCGAATAACCGCCTTATAGACCCCCAAGTCTCTCATGTTTGGAGGCTGTGACTTACCAGCATCATTTTGCACCCTTCTGGAGCTCCCTGGGTGCCGGCAAACCGGAGATCTGATTGAGGCCTAGCTGAACAGACAGCCTCCAGCTCCGCTTCATACATCAGGACACCGATCTTCCGAGCCTTCCATCTGCTATTTACAGAGAGACACAGTGACCGGAGCCTACTCGGCTGTGGACCGCTGCGGGTGAGGAGCCTGAGGAATCTGGTGAGCGAGTCCCGCTGCGCCTGGCGCTCCGATCGCACGCCCAAATCATTTGAAGTGAGGGCGCCATCTTGGGAAAGAGCATCTCACACTGCAGATTACAGGAGCTGCACCCAGAGACCTTCGATCATCTGTCGGATCCCTGGACACTCTGAATCGGACGGTAGTGGAGTTTCCCTGCTGTATACGGAGTCCTGCCACTACATAACCTCCAAGCTCTTCAAACTGAGGTACTGTGCACCTTCATCCCTTAAAGAACTGGCGCCACTATAAGGTGCTCTGTCTCCCCCAGCTCAATTCTCCAATCAAAGAGAAGAAGCGCCATTACTTTACAACACAGTTGGGCTTTCTATGTGCCCCTGATATGATCTATGTAGAGGACTAAGTCCTAATGTTTTAAACGTTCCTCCTTTTACCTCTAAAAGGGGGTCCATTCACTCCACTTATTAGAGCCACAGGCTCAATGTTTCCAGATCTTTAACCACCTCAGCCCCCCTAGCTTAAACACCCTGAATGACCAGGCCACTTTTTACACTTCTGCACTACACTACTTTCACCGTTTATTGCTCGGTCATGCAACTTACCACCCAAATGAATTTTACCTCCTTTTCTTCTCACTAATAGAGCTTTTATTTGGTGGTATTTCATTGCTGCTGACATTTTTACTTTTTTTGTTATTAATCGAAATTTAACGATTTTTTTGCAAAAAAATGACATTTTTCACTTTCAGTTGTAAAATTTTGCAAAAAAAAACGAGATCCATATATAAATTTTGCTCTAAATTTATTGTTCTACATGTCTTTGATAAAAAAAAATGTTTGGGTAAAAAAAAAATGGTTTGGGTAAAAGTTATAGCGTTTACAAACTATGGTACAAAAATGTGAATTTCCGCTTTTTGCAGCAGCTCTGACTTTCTGAGCACCTGTCATGTTTCCTGAGGTTCTACAATGCCCAGACAGTACAACTACCCCACAAATGACCCCATTTCGGAAAGTAGACACCCTAAGGTATTCGGTGATGGGCATAGTGAGTTCATAGAACTTTTTATTTTTTGTCACAAGTTAGCGGAAAATGATGATTTTTTTTTTTTTTTCTTACAAAGTCTCATATTCCACTAACTTGTGACAAAAAATAAAAAATTCTAGGAACTCGCCATGCCCCTCACGGAATACCTTGGGGTGTCTTCTTTCCAAAATGGGGTCACTTGTGGGGTAGTTATACTGCCCTGGCATTCTAGGGGCCCAAATGTGTGGTAAGGAGTTTGAAATCAAATTCTGTAAAAAATGACCAGTGAAATCCGAAAGGTGCTCTTTGGAATATGGGCCCCTTTGCCCACCTAGGCTGCAAAAAAGTGTCACACATGTGGTATCTCCGTATTCAGGAGAAGTTGGGGAATGTGTTTTGGGGTGTCATTTTACATATACCCATGCTGGGTGAGATAAATATCTTGGTCAAATGCCAACTTTGTATAAAAAAATGGTAAAAATTGTCTTTTGCCAAGATATTTCTCTCACCCAGCATGGGTATATGTAAAATGACACCCCAAAACACATTCCCCAACTTCTCCTGAATACGGAGATACCAGATGTGTGACACTTTTTTGCAGCCTAGGTGGGCAAAGGGGCCCATATTCCAAAGAGCACCTTTCGGATTTCACTGGTCATTTTTTACAGAATTTGATTTCAAACTCCTTACCACACATTTGGGCCCCTAGAATGCCAGGGCAGTATAACTACCCCACAAGTGACTCCATTTTGGAAAGAAGACACCCCAAGGTATTCCGTGAGGGCCATGGCGAGTTCCTAGAATTTTTTATTTTTTGTCACAAGTTAGTGGAATATGAGACTTTGTAAGAAAAAAAAAAAAAATCATCATTTTCCACTAACTTGTGACAAAAAATAAAAAATTCTAGGAACTCGCCATGCCCCTCACGGAATACCTTGGGGTGTCTTCTTTCCAAAATGGGGTCACTTGTGGGGTAGTTATACTGCCCTGGCATTTTCCAGGGGCCCTAATGTGTGGTAAGTAGGTAAATGACCTGTGAAATCCGAAAGGTGCTCTTTGGAATGTGGGCCCCTTTGCCCACCTAGGCTGCAAAAAAGTGTCACACATGTGGTATCGCCGTATTCAGGAGAAGTTGGGGAATGTGTTTTGGGGTGTCATTTTACATATACCCATGCTGGGTGAGAGAAATATCTTGGCAAAAGACAACTTTTCCCATTTTTTTATACAAAGTTGGCATTTGACCAAGATATTTCTCTCACCCAGCATGGGTATATGTAAAATGACACCCCAAAACACATTCCCCAACTTCTCCTGAGTACGGCAATACCAGATGTGTGACACTTTTTTGCAGCCTAGATGCGCAAAGGTGCCCAAATTCCTTTTAGGAGGGCATTTTTAGACATTTGGATACCAGACTTCTTCTCACGCTTTGGGGCCCCTGGAAAATGCCAGGGCAGTATAAATACCCCACATGTGACCCCATTTTGGAAAGAAGACACCCCAAGGTATTTAATGAGGGGCATGGCGAGTTCATAGAACTTTTTTTTTTTTGGCACAAGTTAGCGGAAATTGATATTTTTTATTTTTTTCTCACAAAGTCTCCCTTTCCGCTAACTTGGGACAAAAATTTAAATCTTTCATGGACTCAATATGCCCCTCACGGAATACCTGGGGGTGTCTTCTTTCCGAAATGGGGTCACATGTGGGGTATTTATACTGCCCTGGCATTCTAGGGGCCCTAAAGCGTGAGAAGAAGTCTCAAAATTTTACGCATTTGGATTCCGTGAGGGGTATGGTGAGTTCATGTGAGATTTTATTTTTTGACACAAGTTAGTGGAATATGAGACTTTGTAAGAAAAAAAAAAAATAATTCCGCTAACTTGGGCCAAAAAAATGTCTGAATGGAGCCTTACAGAGGGGTGATCAATGACAGGGGGGTGATCAATGACAGGGGGGGTGATCAATGACAGGGGGGTGATCAGGGAGTCTATATAGGGTGATCACCCCCCTGTCATTGATCACCCCCTGTAAGGCTCCATTCAGATGTCCGTATGTGTTTTGCGGATCCGATCCATGTATCCGTGGATCCGTAAAAATCATACGGACATCTGAATGCAGCCTGACAGGGGGGTGATCAATGACATGGGGGTGATCAGGGAGTCTATATGGGGTGATCACCCCCCCTGGAAGGCTCCAGGGAGACGCCTGTATGTGTTTTGCGGATCCGATCCATCTATCAGTGTATCCATAAAAATCATGCGGACATCTGAATGGAGCTTTACAGGGGGTTGATCAATGACAGGGGGGTAATCAATGACAGGGGGGTGATCAGGGAGTCTAAATGGGGTGATCACCACAGTCATTGATCACACCCCTGTAAGGCTCCATTCAGACGTCCGTATGCGTTTTGCGGATCCGATCCATCTATCAGTGAATCCGTAAAAATCATGCGGACATCTGAATGGAGCTTTACAGGGGGGTGATCAATGACAGGGGGGTGATCAGGGAGTCTATATGGGGTGATCACCACAGTCATTGATCACGCCCCTGTAAGGCTCCATTCAGACGTCCGTATGCGTTTTGCGGATCCGATCCATCTATCAGTGGATCCGTAAAATTCATACGGACCTCTGAATGCAGCCTTACAGGGGGTTATCAATGACAGGGGGGTGATCAATGACAGGGGGGTGATCAGGGAGTCTATATGGGGTGATCAGGGGTGATCAGGGGTGATCAAGGGTGAATAAGGGGTTAATAAGTGACAGGGGGGGGGGTGTAGTGTAGTGGTGCTTGGTGCAACATATTACTGAGCTACCTGTGTCCTCTGGTGGTCGATCCAAACAAAGGGGACCACCAGAGGACCAGGTAGCAGGTATATTAGACGCTGTTATCAAAACAGCGTCTAATATACCTGTTAGGGGTTAAAAAAAACACATCTCCAGCCTGCCAGCGAACGATCGCCGCTGGCAGGCTGGAGATCAACTCTCTTACCTTCCGTTCCTGTGAGCGCGCGCGCCTGTGTGCGCGCGTTCACAGGAAATCTCGCGTCTCGCGAGATGACGCGTATATGCGTGATTGTGCGCAGCGCTGCCACCTCCGGAACGCGAATCTGCGTTAGGCGGTCCGGAGGTGGTTAATTATGATCCACCCTGGCTGGGCACCTTACTAGCCTATATGAGGATATGCAGCTCACAAAGGCATAGCACTCCGGATTTGTGATATACTCATCATTTAAAGGACATAAACCACCTGTCTTGCAATGGTTAAATACAGCCAACCTGCAGCCAGAGATCCTAATATACCTCAGAAAACTTCTCATGTCAAAGGTAATATGGAGAAGTTTGTCACAAAAACGCCTGCATGTGCAGACCCCTCCACTCATGTGAATGTGCCTCTATCTCTGAATGATACACTGCAAGACGAACCACAAGCTGCAGCACAAACGGATCTTCCTTTATCAAGGAACTTTTTTCAGCAAACCCTTACCAACGCTCTGTCACCTTTAGCACAGAATTTGCAGGAAATTAAACAAGATCTACGCCATATTGGTCATCATGTGGATGGCTTAGAGGATACCACAGCAGAACTCTGCAATCAAGACCATTTGAACCAGCTGTACACCCACATAGAAGACCAAGAGAATCGCAACAGACGCAACAATTTAAGAATTCGTGGTCTTCCAGAAACGTATGCTTCAGAATCTCTGCTCTCTACAGTAAAACAGATTGCCATTGTGTTATTGGGAGATCATTATCCTCTTTCCATCGATATTGAGAGAGCACATAGAGCGCTAAGACCAAGACCTAACCCTAATGATCCCCCCAGAGATATTATTTGCAGATTTCTGGACTTCAGAGTTAAGGAAGATATGCTGGGAAAAGCCAGAGTAACTTCCACTTGGTCCTTCGAGGACCACCAGCTTATGCTATTCCAGGACCTTGCCCCTATGACTCTGCACAAAAGGAAGCAACTGAAGCCTCTTACAGATCTGCTGCGGGGTAGGAAGATAATGTACCGCTGGATGTTCCCGTTTGGACTCACCACTACGGTGGCGGGGAAAAAAATTATAATTCGGCGACATGAGGACCTTATGGAACTCTTATCGGCGCTGGGAGACCCCATGATCTCGATTGAAGATTGGTGTAGTGTCCAAAATCTTCAGGCTTTTCCAGTACTACCAGCTCCGATCCCATGGTCCACTGCACAAGCTGGCAGAAACGGGAAAAGCAATAAGAGAAAGAATGATCGGCTGTCCCCCAAACACACCGATGAGGAGATAACCTGAATGGTGTATCAAGATAACATCTATCCTGTGCTGTGGGACGGTTCATATATTCTATGCTGAGAAACCACTGTCCTTCTACTCTGTACTTACTCTATCACTAACCCCTCTATAGATTAATTAACATCTTTGCTTATCTGTCTATAGAGTGAGATGGAAAGGGTAACACCCTCATAGATGTGTTTACTATGCCAAGTCTCTATCCACTTATCTTAGCCTCAAGTAGCTTACTGCTTTTATAAGTTAAGGTGATCCTTTCAGGGTCCTACTGTCTAATTTGGAAACCTTTGCGCTCCTGAAAACCCATGGGCGCTCATCATTAGTTATTATACCAATATAGGCATGTTTGCCTAGTTTCACTTTGTGATCTTGTTAACCACTGTTATTTTTTCCAGCTTCAATGTGATCCTGAATCTATTGTGTCTAACGTGCCACCTGTCATCCACCGTTCTCTCCTGAATAACGCTAAGTATCTGATTACTACCACTGACTCACAATGGAATTACACCTAATGTCTATAAATGTGAGGGGTTTAAACTCCCCCTAAAAGCGTTCTGCGCTATGGAATGATGCCAATAAGAGCAAATGTGATATACTGCTAGCCCAAGAAACTCACTTACTGACCAAAGATACCGGTAGATCTTCTAATAGGCATTACCCACATCTATACTTTGCATCTTCAGAGGTTACAAAAAGCTGGGGTTCTTATAGGGATTAGACGTTCGGTCCAATGTAAAGCACATCAAACCATTATTGATCAAGCGGGACAATATATTATTCTCCTTTGCTCCATAAATCATGCTGAGTATACTATAGCTAATGTTTATGTGCCAAATTTCTTTCCTTACACGTTTCTTCAAGAAACTGTTGAATTCTGCCAGGGGTTCCATCATTTTAGCCGGAGATTTTAATTTACCCATTGACACCTCTCTGGACTGCTCCAAGAAAACGGTGGGTCATCGGCCGGCGCTGGGTAAGCTGCTCAAAACTACTCCCCTACATGATGTATGGAGATACCAGCATGAGACGGAAAGGGATTACACCTTTGTGTCTCAGGTTCATATCTCCCTGTCTAGAATAGATTACTTCCTCATCTCCAAAGACGTAATAGGCAATATTACATGGTCTGATCACGCTCCAATCTATCTACATCTCTCAGATAATTACCCTAATCCTAACCCGCCGCTTTGGCGCCTTAACTCATATTTGCTGAGAGATGAAAACCGATACAAATTATTCTCTAAAGCTTTAGATGAATACTTTGATCTCAATGACACTTCAGATGTCAGTATCTCCACATTATGGTGCACCCATAAATGCTTTATGAGAGGACTTTTCATTCACACTGCATCTAAGATTAAGAAACAAAGAGAAAAACAAATGCAAGAAATCTTAACTCGAATAGCGGAGGCGGAGGCGCAATTTAAGGCAGCCCCTGCTGATACATTATCAGCTCAACTTACAGATTTGCGCTTCCAACTTCGCTCTTTCCTGCTCTGCAAATATGAAAAGGCCCTAACCCGCTCAAAGGCAAAGCTGTATCATCTGGGAGATAGAGCCGGTGCTATGATAGCTCGTAGATTGAAAAAAAGGGAGGTAGTCTCCCGCATAGAATCAATGAAGCAAAATAATGGAGAGATGACTACACATCCGGTTGATATTGCGGATGCCTTTGCGGATTACTATAGTTCCCTCTACAATTTAAAAGATGACAATGACACCCCACAACCCACCTCACATACCATACTGAACTTTTTTAAATCAGTATCTCTTCCGAGCATCACCCCTCAAGATTTGAGATCGCTTAATATCCCCTTCTCGGAACTAGAAGTAGATACCGCTATAAAATCACTGAAACTACATAAAGCCCCAGGCCCAGATGGCTTTTCGGGAGATTATTATAAAACCTTTAAAGTAAACTTACTACCATACCTCACGCGGCTCTTTAATGCATTTCTACTCCTGGGTAGTATACCCAAAGAAATGCTATGCGCCATTATCACGACAATCCCCAAACCAGGGAAACTTCATGATATTCTTGCAAAATTCCGACCCATTTTTTTTATTAAATAATGACCTGAAGTTATTCTCCAAGTTGCTAGCCCTGAGAGTACAACCCCTTCTTCCTAAATTGGTGTCCACAGATCAGGTTGGTTTTATCCCAGGCCGTCAATGCACAGATGGAACCCGTAGAGTGATTGACCTACTTCAGCTAGCGGATACCTCTGGTGCACCCACGATCTTTGTTTCTCTTGATGCAGAAAAAGCCTTTGATAGGGTGCACTGGGGGTTTCTGACAGAGGTGCTGAATCATTTTGGGTTCCAAGGACCTATCCTGTCACCTATTTTAAACCTATACTCCCTTCCATCAGCTCGTGTATTAGCATCCGGCTTTTATTCCAAAAGTTTTGATATAACGAACGGTACCAGACAAGGTTGCCCTTTATCACCGTTGATGTTCGCGCTGGTGATGGAACCCCTGGCAGAAAGAATCCGCACAGACCCAGGTATTTTAGATATACAAGTGGGGAACACATCACACAAAATTGGGCTATATGCAGATGATATTCTGCTATCACTCACTTGCCCAGAAAGATCTCTTCCAAATGTCATGGCAGTTTTAAAGGAGTATGCACAAGCCTCTTTATATAAACTTAATGTCACAAAATCGCATGTTTTTCCATTTGCGATTCAAGACCCTCTCAAAAGGGAGCTCCTAGAGAAAGCTCCATTTCAATGGCCAGAGGATGGCATAACATACTTGGGCATTTCACTAACATCTCAAATACTAAATTTAGTGAGAAGTAACTTCAATTCCCTGAGAACAGAATTATTAGCGGACTATGCCGAATACTCTAAGCTTTTTATGTCATGGGTGGCCAGAATTAATGCGGTCAAAATGATGATATTACCTAAAATTCTCTATAAACTTAGATGTATACCTCTTATAATACCGCATCAAATAATAGGGTCGTTACAATCAGACCTTCTAAGATTTATATGGGGTAACAAACCACCTAGAGTGGACCGACGTGCCTTATACCCAAAGCTGAGGGAGGGGGGATTGGGGGTTCCAGACCTTGTTCGTTATTAGAAAGCGAACCTCATTGAACAAACGAAAGAGTGGTGGGCGCCTTCCTCGCAACAGAGATGGCACGAATTAGAATCCACTTTTACAAAAATGGGATCTCTCCCAGGCTTTCTTGCTGCCCATTCCTTAGAGGTGCCTAAACCTCCACATTCCCTCTTGACTATGCGGGCGGCAGCTTGGACCTGGTGCCACTGTATAGAGAAAGGGAAGCTTTTCTCTTCTACGAGATCCGAGATCCCACTGGTTGCACTCACGTATGGAGTTCCTGATCTCTCGCTGGATAAATGGGAGAAAGCGGGTATTCTGTGTCTGAAACAGCTGTACGAGGGTTCTACCATAAAACCATTTGAGACCTTACATCAAACTTACGGTATCCCTAACACTTGTTTTTATCAATACCTCCAAGCTAGGCATATGCTACACAGGGCGAGACCTCCCATTGGCCAATTGTCTAGAACTACTCCTTTTAGTAGGTATTTTATCATTAAGAAAGGTCAAGGGAAAGGACTTGCGACTGCGTATCATGCAATTGGCCCTACTTTAGAAACAAAGCTAAGCTTTATGGACGAGTGGGAAGTAGAGTTGGGGAGCTCTTGGACGGTTGAGCAGTGGAAGGATGCTTTCCATTGGACGATAGTTAACACCAAGTGCATTAACCACATAGAACAAAATAGGAAAATACAGCTTAGATGGTACTTGACCCCAGCCCGTATAGCCCACATGGATCCTAACTATAGTTCAAACTGCTGGAGGAACTGTGGGGAAAAGGGAAGTTTATCCCATATGTGGTGGTCATGCCCTGTTATTCTCCCATTTTGGAAGAAGGTTTTCATTTCAACCTTATTTCAACAGTAGCAAATTTCCTGATTCCCCTCAACCCTCCATTAGCTGTATTATCCATTGGAATAGGGGACCTGCCTTACTCCCATAGACCGGTTATAATGGGCATCTTATCAGCTGCAAGGAAGCTTATTGCGACCTCCTGGAAGTTGCCTATTACACCTAAGCTAGCTGATGTGATCTCTCTAGTAAATCAATATATGCAGCATAAATATATATATATGCAAACTCTTACTCTGACCGCTTAAAAACTCACAAAAGATGGGAGTTGTGGAACTCCTTACAGTTTGCAGCTAAAATCTCCTCTTTGGCTTTATAGTGACTGATGGTATAGTATACATAGTGGGAGAGAACGGTGGATGAACAACTATATAATGACACGTTTTAGAACTATATTCCGAATATACGACTACTCACACCTGGATTTTAGGATATTGGAATAAATTATATCTCATAGAAGGATCACAAGTTCTGGATTTAAATGTATTAGTATGTTTTTGGATTGACTATGTTAAAATACAATATATATGTCTAGGATGTACTTTACGTATGTTAACAATTGATATTGGATTATACAAGTGACATATTTACTATCTGATATTCTTATGTTGGAAAATCAATAAAACTTGAAAGTTAAAAAAAAAAAAAGCAGAAGAGACTGCTGCATGACTTGGGGCTCAGACTGCTTGGCTGATTTGCAAGGGGGTGAGGTGAAAGACTGATGGACATCGGCTGCAGGTGCCAACTGTGGTCTTTCAGCAGGAGACTGGGTGGGAGACAATGTGAAGGAACTGGATCCACTGTCAGCAACCCAATCTACTATCGCCTGTACTTGTTCAGGCCTCACCATTCGTAGAGCCGCATTAGGCCCGACCAAAAAAACGCTGGAGGTTCTGTCGCCTACTCGCACCTGAAGAAGGGGTTTCACTTGTGCGTGTAGCTGGCACAGATCGACCATGTCCTCTCCCTGCAACAGGAGCTCCACCAGCAGCACCACCACCTGGGCCACGTCCCTTATTTGACGCTCTCCTCATATTTCTCGAATTTAGGATCTTGCCCTAAATGGGTGTTTAATTAATAGTAGAATAGAACGACAGGATGTAAAGGGTGTATCTCACACGGCCTGAACCAGACTAGGCCTCAATTATAGATTTGTTTGGCCAAAATGGCTGTATTTCAAATGCCTGAATCAAACCCCTGTATGTAAAGGGTGTATCTCACATGGTCTGAACCAGTGTAGGCCTGAAGTAAAGATTTCTTTGCCCAAAATGGCTGTATTTCAAATGCCTGAATCAAACCCCTGTATGTATAGGGTGTATCTCACATGGCCTGAAGCAGTGTAGGCCTGAATTCAATATTGGTGCACCAAATGGCGGTATTTCAAATCTCTAAATCTAACCCAAATGTATTAAGGGTGTATCTCACAATGACATCTGCATGAAAGGCTGCCAACTACAAACGAGTGTTTGTTTAACAACTGAATTTGACAGCAGTATATAAGCCTGTAATTTCACACGTGCTGATGCTGCAAGGCCTGAAAATAGTGTTTTTTGGCAAAAAAGTGTGTTTTTAAAACCCCAGAAAATGACTGTATTTCTAGCTTAAGTATAAATCTCAAGGTGTCGGCCCTTTAAAGAGTAATGAGGGGGGAGTCGCAGAGAGCGACGAGGAGAAAGCAAAGCTGTTAAATATTTTTTTCTCCAATGTATTCACTGAGGAAAATAAACTGTCAGATGAAATGCTGAATGCTGAAATAAATTCGCCATTAAAAGTGTCCTGTCTGACCCAGGAAGAAGTACAACAGCGACTTAAAAAAATCAAAATAGACAAATCGCCAGGACCGGATGGCATACACCCCCGTATCCTAAGGGAATTAAGTAATGTCATAGCCAGACCCTTATTTCTGATATTTGCGGACTCTGTACTAACAGGGAATGTCCCACAGGATTGGCGCATGGCAAATGTGGTGCCAATATTCAAAAAGGGTCCAAAAACAGAGCCTGGAAACTATAGGCCGGTAAGTTTAACATCTGTTGTGGGTAAACTGTTTGAAGGTTTTCTGAGAGATGCTATGTTAGAGCATCTTATGGGAAATAAGCAAATAACGCCATATCAGCATGGCTTCGTGAGGGATCGGTCATGTCAAACTAATTTAATCAGTTTCTATGAGGAGGTAAGTACTAGACTTGACAGCGGCAAATCAATGGATGTCGTGTATCTGGACTTCTCCAAAGCATTTGACACTGTACCTCATAAAAGGTTAGTATATAAAATGAGAATGCTCGGACTCGGAGAAAACGTCTGTAAGTGGGTAAGTAACTGGCTCAATGATAGAAAACAGAGGGTGGTTATTAACGGTACATACTCAGATTGGGTCACTGTCACTAGTGGAGTACCTCAGGGGTCAGTATTGGGCCCTATTCTCTTCAATATATTTATTAATGATCTTGTAGAAGGCTTGCATAGTAAAATATCAATTTTCGCAGATGACACTAAACTGTGTAAAGTAATTAACACTGAAGAGGACAGTATACTGTATATATACTACAGAGGACAGTATACTGTACATATACTACAGAGGACAGTATACTGTATATATACTACAGAGGACAGTATACTGTGTATATACTACAGAGGACAGTATACTGTATATATACTACAGAGGACAGTATACTACTACAGAGGGATCTGGATAGATTGGAGGCTTGGGCAGATAAGTGGCAGATGAGGTTTAACACTGAGAAATGTAAAGTTATGCACATGGGAAGGAATAATGCAAGTCACCCGTACATACTAAATGGTAAAACACTCGGTAACACTGACATGGAAAAGGATCTAGGAATTTTAATAAACAGCAAACTAAGCTGCAAAAAACAGTGTCAGGCAGCGGCTGCCAAGGCCAATAAGATAATGGGTTGCATCAAAAGGGGCATAGATGCCCGTGATGAGAACATATTCCTACTACTTTACAAATCACTGGTCAGACCACACATGGAGTACTGTGTACAGTTCTGGGCTCCTGTAAACAAGGCAGACATAGCAGAGCTGGAGAGGGTCCAGAGGAGGGCAACTAAAGTAATAACTGGAATGGGGCAACTACAGTACCCTGAAAGATTATCAAAATTAGGGTTATTCACGTTAGAAAAAAGACGACTGAGGGGAGATCTAATTACTATGTATAAATATATCAGGGGGCAGTACAGAGATCTATCCCATCATCTATTTATCCCCAGGACTGTGACTGTGACGAGGGGACATCCTCTGCGTTTGGAGGAAAGAAGGTTTGTACACAAACATAGAAAAGGGTTCTTTACGGTAAGAGCAGTGAGACTATGGAACTCTCTGCCTGAGGAGGTGGTGATGGTGAGTACAATAAAGGAATTCAAGAGGGGCCTGGATGTATTTCTGGAGTGTAATAATATTACAGGCTATAGCTACTAGAGAGGGGTCGTTGATCCAGGGAGTTATTCTGATTGCCTGATTGGAGTCGGGAAGGAATTTTTTATTTCCCTAAAGTGAGGAAAATTGGCTTCTACCTCACAGGGTTTTTTTTGCCTTCCTCTGGATCAACTTGTAGGATGACAGGCCGAACTGGATGGACAAATGTCTTTTTTCGGCCTTATGTACTATGTTACTATGTTACTGACTAATCCAGATGTTGTAGATTGGCAAAAAAGAGTTTTTTTGGTAACAGAATATGAAAGCTGTATATATTAACCGCCTCCGGACCGCCTAACGCAGGATTGCGTTCCGGCGGCGGTCGATTTGTTCCTCCTTCACGCTTCGGCGCGTCATCTCGCGAGACGCGAGATTTTCTGTGAACGCGCGCACACAGGAGGTAAACGAGTGAGGCTGTAGATGTGATTTTTTTTTTTTTTTTTAATTCTTTATATTTTTATTTTGAAAATACATAAAGTTAATACATAAACCAATTTAAAATAAATTTGTATATATAATAAAACAGACATACATATCCTTATATCCCCCCCCCCCCCCCCCCATTGGCTGTCGTTCCCTTCAATTCTTCAGATACAACAAAACAGTAAATACATTAGAGATATCTACGTGGCTCTGCGTGCTACTCTCCGCTTCCTTTCCATATCCTCATAAATTTTAATTTGTTGAAGGTATAGATCCCACTCACTTGAAGAGGGCTGGGAGGCTGAGCCCCAGTACTTCACCAATATAGCTTTCGCCACCATCAAACCCCTCATCCAAATCCGTCTGACCTGGGGGGGGACTTCTGTTTCCGAACCATAATCTCCTAAGATCACTGTCAATATCCCCGGGTTATATTTCATTGAGGATTCTTTTTGTAGAGCAGAGAAAACCTCATCCCAATATTTTCTTATTTTATTACAACTCCAGAACAAATGGACATAGTTCGCGTTAACATGTCCACATTTAGGACAACAGCAGTCACGGCCTCTATTTTGGGGAAATTTTCCTTGAATTTGGGGCGTATAATACAGCCTATGGAGGATCTTGAATTGTATTAGTCTATGTGCACTGGAAACTGTCGCCCTTCTCATGTTCCTATAGATAGTAGACCAATGTAAAGGGGGGCAATTCAACTCTTGCTCCCATCTACTTGGGCTTTTGAAAGGCGTTACAGCCACCAGTGCCATTCGGAGTCTAGAGTATATTCTAGATATTTTCACCTTCTCATCCTTCTGGGCATAACAGTAATCAAGAAATATATTCTCTCGTGGGAAAATACGACCCCTATTCCTAGAGGCTTCAAATAAGTGTTTCAAACGTGTATACATAAATACATTCAATGGTGAACAATAATTAAATCCAAATCTTGCCCTAAATGGGTGTTTAATTAATAGTAGAATAGAACGACAGGATGTAAAGGGTGTATCTCACATGGCCTGAACCAGACTAGGCCTCAATTATAGATTTGTTTGGCCAAAATGGCTGTATTTCAAATGCCTGAATCAAACCCCTGTATGTATAGGGTGTATCTCACATGGTCTGAACCAGTGTAGGCCTGAATTCAATATTGGTGCACCAAATGGCGGTATTACAAATCTCTAAATCTAACCCAAATGTATTAAGGGTGTATCTCACAATGACATCTGCATGAAAGGCTGCCAACTACAAACGAGTGTTTGTTTAACAACTGAATTTGACAGCAGTATATAAGCCTGTAATTTCACACGTGCTGATGCTGCAAGGCCTGAAAATAGTGTTTTTTGGCAAAAAAGTGTGTTTTTAAAACCCCAGAAAATGACTGTATTTCTAGCTTAAATTGCACACTGACTAATCCAGATGTTGTAGATTGGCAAAAAAGAGTTTTTTTGGTAACAGAATATGAAAGCTGTATATATTAACCGCCTCCGGACCGCCTAACGCAGGATTGCGTTCCGGCGGCGGTCGATTTGTTCCTCCTTCACGCTTCGGCGCGTCATCTCGCGAGACGCGAGATTTCCTGTGAACGCGCGCACACAGGAGGTAAACGAGTGAGGCTGTAGATGTGATTTTTTTAACCCCAAAAAGGTATATTAGTGCTGTTTTGTTAACAGCGTCTAATATACCTGCTACCTGGTCCTCTGGTGGTCCCTTTTGCTTGGATCGACCACCAGAGGACACAGGAAGCTCTGTAATAAGTAGCACCAAGCACCACTACACTACACTACACCCCCCTGTCACTTATTAGCCCCTTATTAACCCCTGATCACCCCATATTAGACTCCCTAATCACCCCCCTGTCATTGATCACCCCCCTTTAAGGCTCAATTCAGACGTCCGTATGTGTTTTGCGGATCCATGGATCCGCAAAACACGGACACCGCGGATCCGCAAAACACGGACACCGGCAATGTGCTTTCCCCATTTTGCGGATCCGCACATTGCCAGAACTATATAGAAAATGCCTTTTCTTGTCCGCAATTGCGGACAAGAATAGGACATGTTTTATAGGCTCTACAAAAAACGCAGTGTTCGCCCGATCAGGCCTGATCTTGTGCGCACACTTGCGTTTAGTCCGCAATTGCACACTGCAAAAACACAGTAAAATCGCTGCGGCGCTATAAAGATCACTTTTGAGGGGCATGGTGAGTTCATAGAAGATTTTTTTTTTGGCACAAGTTTGCGGAAATTGATTATTTTTTTTATTTATTTTTTTCTTACAAAGTCTCATATTCCACTAACTTGTGACAAAAAATAAAATATCACATGAACTCACCATACCCCTCACGGAATCCAAATGCGTAAAATTTTTTAGACCTTTATATTCCAGACTTCTTCTCACGCTTTAGGGCCCCTAGAATGCCAGGGCAGTATAAATACCCCACATGTGACCCCATTTTGGAAAGAAGACACCCCAAGGTATTCTGTGAGGGGTATGGTGAGTTCATGTAAAATTTTATTTTTTGTCACAAGTTAGTGGAATATGAGACTTTGTAAGAAAAAAATTAATAAATAAATCATTTTCCGCTAACTTGTGACAAAAAATAAAAACTTCTATGAACTCACTGTGCCCATCAGCGAATACCTTAGGGTGTCTACTTTCCGAAATGGGGTCATTTGTGGGGTGTTTGTACTGTCTGGCCATTGTAGAACCTCAGGAAACATGACAGGTGCTCAGAAAGTCAGAGCTGCTTCAAAAAGCGGAAATTCACATTTTTGTACCATAGTTTGTAAACGCTATAACTTTTGCGCAAACCAATAAATATACACTTATTTCATTTTTTTTTATCAAGGACATGTAGAACAATAAATTTAGAGAAAAATTTATATAGAAATGTAGTTTTGTTTGAAAAATTTTACAACAGAAAGTGAAAAATGTCATTTTTTTGCAAAAATTTCGGTCAATTTCGATTAATAACCAAAAAAGTCAAAATATCAGCAGCAATGAAATACCACAAATGAAAGCTCTATTAGTGAGAAGAAAAGGAGGTAAAATTCATTTGGGTGGTAAGTTGCATGACCGAGCAATAAACGGTGAAAGTAGTGTAGGTCAGAAGTGTAAAAAGTGGTCTGGTCATTAAGGGGTTTAAGCACTGGGGGCTGAGGTGGTTAACAAACTGAAAAGAATGGCGTGGTATTAAACAAGCAGGAAGTGCTCAAACCCACATGCAGTTGTGCATATATATATACAGGGGACATGTTGGCTAATCTCTCAATTTTAGCATCAGTTTGAGGGTTTAGTAAGACCGCAGAGTGCACCTGTCTTTGCTATTATTTTGTTATATTGATTATCACATCCACATAATTGCTATCTTATGAAGGATGTCTATTGTGATACTTGTGGTTCGCTGCGGGCATCCTCCACTGAATGCATTTTTGCTGGGAATCGTCATTAGCAACGGGCCACAAGTGCAGGATTTGCTCCCCTATATATATGCGCAACTGCATGTGGGTTTGAGCACTTCCTGCTTGTTTAATACCACGCCATTCTTTTCAGTTTGTATATATAGAGATGCCTGGAGGTGTATAAAATCCAATTTAAATGTGCCTGCTTTCCATCTACAGGCTATATTTAGGTGCACCTGTGAGGCCTGGGCTATATCAGCCAGTCTTGAGTGGGACTCGCAGACTCCTCCCTCCTCCCATTGCTAGCATGGTTACATGCTGGAGGTAACTGGTGAATTTTCTGTGAGTCGGCCTCATGCTCCTGTAATTTGCCCACTGGCTCCTGGTATTGCCCACATAGGCCCAGGTAGGTGAGTTTTAGGTCCCGATCCCGAGCTACTTGAGAAACCTTGGCGCGGTGCTCGGGCTCAGACATGTCCTACACCGTAGGACATGTTGGCTAATCTCTCAATTTTAAAATCAATTTGAGGGTTTAGTAAGACCGCAGCGTGCACCTGTCTTTGCTATTATTTTGTTATATCTGTATATATTAAACTTGAATTTAACACTTGCAGATCAGGAAAATACAGCTTTTTGTCAAAAAAGTGTGTTTTTAAAACCCCAGAAATTGATGGCTGTATTTCTAGCTTAAATTGCACACTGACTAATCCAGATGTTGTAGATTGCCAAAAAAATTGTGATTTACAATGTCCCAAAAGCTCAGATGCAGTGCTGGTGCACGGAGCTTGCATAAAATGGCCGCCGCCGCCGCCCACCTAACTAACAGATGGATAAAAGTTGTTTTTTTTTGGTCAATGAGCTCAGGGCAGGGTAAAACGATTGTGCCCTGCCCCCACACAACTATTTCTCTGTAGATCTCTGAGTTAGATTCTCTCCTATTCTCCCCCTGAAATCACCAGTCCAGCAGTATCCTCTCCCTACACTAGTAACAGCAGAGTGACGCGCAGCGCTACGTGTCTCCAGCTTATATAGAGGCTGGGTCACATGCTGCACTGGCCAATCACAGCCATGCCATTAGTAGGCACGGCTGTGATGGCTTCTAAGGTCAGACAGTTAACCGCTTGTTGATTGGCTGCTCTTTCAAAAAGCGCCGAACACTGAACCCGAACTTTTACTGAAATGTTCGGGTTCGGGGTCCAAAAATCCTAAAGTTTGGCACGAACCCGAACTTTACAGTTCGGGTTCGCTCAACCCTACTCATAAACCGAATATGTGCAAAACTCCAATACTGACACAATCCTCTCCAATAAATCGAAAGAAATCGACCTTCCAGCATCTGAACAAACTAACTCCCTCCTGGCCCCTTTTAAAAATTGCTTAACTATAAACTGATTAGAAAACGACTGGTAACCAGCTAACTTATAGAAAAATGAAACCCCATAAACTATTTTATTAACGGCAGAAAAACCTAAACCATCCTCCAATGAAGAACACAAAAACTGAAAAAAATAAATTCAAATCCGAAATAAAGCAAAACACATTCCTACCAGAACAAAACTGACACCATCTCCCCTAAGAATGAGAATAACCATACCACGTCCTGGGAGCTAGCGAATTCTTAATGAAGCTGCAGATCATTCCCGGATACGATTCCAAACCAGATCTGGACATGGAATCCCATTTTTCTCTGCTTCCGGCACTAGAGAAAAGAACCTTTCCTACTGAGCGCGGGAAAGAGAATCAGCTATACTGCTATAGAATTATCCTTGCTAGCAATATACTTAGCTTTGATCCACAAATTCAGCTCTAAATAACAATGAACTAGATAGCGCAATAACTTCACCACTACTCTGCAATGAGAAGATAGGCAATTAATAGCAAAAATGACACCTTTATTATCTGAAAAAATTCAAACTCTTCTATTTCTGAAAGCATAGCCCCAAATTATTAAAGAAACAACTATAGGAAATAATTCTAAAAGAACCAGATTTTTTACTAAGCCCTGAACCCTTAACCACAATGGCCATTGCTCCGCTGACCACTGACCATTAAAGAAAGCTCCATAACCCCAAGAACCAGAAGCGTCAGTGAATAAACCTAACGCACCAGCTTCTTTAAACTCTTCTTGCCATGTCCTATGTCCATTAAAATTAATTAAAAACCCTTCCTAAACAGCCAGATCATCTGTCAAATCTCTGGTGATTTTAACGTGCGCATAACGGGATTTTAACTCTTTCGTTGCCATGTATAATCTCCTTGAAAAAACTGGACCCATTGGAATAACCCTAGAAGCAAAAGCTAATAGGCCCAACAAACTCTGCAAATCTCTCATCTGAACCTTCTTAACTAAAATAATCTTCTTAATGGCTGTTAAAGTTAAAGTCTACCCTCTTTAATTTCTTTATCAATTTTCTGTTTAACTATATACAAATTCCGCTTAACTGATGGTAAATTTTTAACCCACTTGACAACCTTTACCCAAAAATTTAGGAGCATAAAAGCCAAACGAAAAACCACTAAGAATTATTTCCGTCTTCAGTCGGTCTGGAAACCATTCTAGCCATGATCGCATTTCTTCCAATTTCACCGGCGTCTGAGCTTTTTGAAAATTCTCTACTATTATGTCCTTGAAAGGACAATTGATTTGACTTCCTAAAGCAGAGAAAACTGGGATGAGCAATTAGCTAACTATTTGCATGCTGATTCATTATATGCAAAGCATATGCCTTTTTTTAAAGTAGCACTAGCCACCGGTAAAATATTTGGCCTAGCTTGAAAGCCAGCTCTCTGCGGCAACATCAAGCTAAGCTAAAGTCCAACATCTTTTGCTCCCCATTTCATGCTATTATGAACCGGCAACTTTTGACAAAAAGTTTCACCATATGCAAACCATGCAAAGCCGCCAAAATTCCGGTACGCCTCAAGAATGGAGTCCATATGCTGAAACAAACCGACAGCAAGATGCGAGTGTCTAGAACATAATCCTGAGGAGTATATACAAAAGGCCTGCAACCAATTATAAAAAGAACGTGGGGCAGACCTATTCCTATCCTCCTCTTTCTCATCACCTTTTTTATCAGGTTTAAGCCTCATGCACACGACCGTGTTTTTTTGCGGTCCGCAAAACGGATTTCCGTTATTCCGTGATCCGTGACCGTTTTTTCTTCCTTGGGTCTTCCTTGATTTTTGGAGGATCCACGGGCATAAAAAAAAGTCATTTTGGTGTCCGCCTGGCCGTGCGGAGCCAAACGGATCCGTCCTGACTTACAATGCAAGTCAATGGGGACGGATCCGTTTGACGTTGACACAATATGGTGCAATTGCAAACCGATCCGTCCCCCATTGACTTTCAATGTAAAGTCAGGAGTCCCTATTAATATACCATCAGATCGGAGTTTTCTCCAATCCGATGGTATATTTTAACTTGAAGCGTCCCCATCACCATGGGAACGCCTCTATATTAGAATATACCATCGGATTTGAGTTAGATCGCGAAACTCAGATCTGACAGTATATTCTAACACAGAGGTGTTCCCATGGTGATGGGGACGCTTCAGGTTAGAATATACTAAAAGAACTGTGTACCTCCCTCCCTCGTATTTAACACATTGGTGGCCAGTGCGGCCGGCCCAACCCTCCCTCCCTTGTATTTAACACATTGGTGGCCAGTGCGGCCGGGCCCCCCCTAATTAAAATGACCGACCCCCCCATATATTGGTGGCAGCGCGACAACAGCTGGCCCCGCCTCTTCCCTCTGCGCCGGAACTTCCACAGCAAGGCAATGCCGGAGCCACTCCTCTCCACCGCTTGACTCGGAGCGCAAAACCAGCTGCCTTAGAATCTCCTCCATACCGCCGCCCCCGCTGGATCACTACTTCTTCCTCTTCGGATCTTCAGGTAATGACGTCGGCTTCCACTTCAGCGCTATCAGGCTCTCTCTCTTCCGCTGCCACACTTCTCCTTCGCCGATGCCGAAAACTTCAGTGCTACTTCAGCACTACTTCATCAATACCGCTGCTTATATCTTCCGCCCAGAGATGCCGGCCAGCAGATAAGCTCTTTTGCAGCTGAGCCGGCGATACTCTGGGGCTTCACAATGTCTTCTCTTCTACAGGTGTTCCAGGGCAAACAAGCTCCGGACCTCCGGACACCTGCTTAAATAGACCAGATTCCCGCCTCCTAGCGTTGCTTGACCAATCAGCGCTGGGCAGAACTCAGGTACCCAGCAACAGGTAAGTAACCAATCAGCTGAGTTCTTCCACTTCACCTCAGGTAATTATGGATTCTATGTTACAGGGAAAAAAGGCAGGAAAACAGGGAAAAAGCAGCAAACAGGGGAAAAATACACCATATATATAAAAGAAAATCCTCTTAAGCTCAATGTCACCATGTTGGTGACTTCGGCATACGCCTACGTGCCCACTTCCATTACCTGTGCTACATCTCCTGTACAATGTTTGCACATCCCAAATAGCTATAACATTCCCTGTAATTTTTTATTAGCTGCTGGTCACAGCGACATTACCTGCGCTGCATCTCCTGTATAACGTTTGCGCATCCTAAATATCAGTGACATTCAGTTTAATTTATTTGCGCATACACTTACAAAACCTGCGCTACTGTACATATGACACTCAAAGAGGCGACCTTGGCGTGGTGAGTGGGTTTATGCCTTTTGATCAAAATGTACACTAATGCTTCTTGCACAGCATGCAGTATGGGGGGCTGTACACTTTAAAATGGCGCTGAGAAGCAAGTTTAATTAGATCAAAGCATAGCACTGTGGATGTACGATCCAGTTCTGTTTTTCTCCCCCTGATAATTGCAGCAGAAAATGCTTCCAGTCGGTTAAGCACCACCCTGTCTTCCACAAGGTCCAGTCTCAGTAGCCAAGAATCTGGTCAACAGAATCCTCACCCTTATCCTCCTTCCTCCAACCATAGAGAGTCTTGTCAAACAAGTGATCCCACACTTAGATAATCCGAGGAGCTCTTTTAATCGCGATTCCTTGATTTGTCCCTCTCGCCAAGCCCGCTTGAAGAGGGACATGAGGAGATCGTGTGCACCGATGCCCAAACTCTTGTCACAAGAAGATGACGGTGGGGAACGGCAATTAGTGTTTCACGAGGTGGATGATGATGATGAGACACAGTTGCCAATAAGTCAACAGCAATTACTGTCTCAAGAGGTTGATGATGAGGATGTGACACAGTTGTCAATAAGTGAGGTTTTTGTCAGGTCAACAATTCAGGAGGATGACCCGAGTGAGGAAGTGGAAGAGGAGGTGGTGGACGATAAAATCACTGACCCAACCTGGGAGTGTGGCAAGCCGAGCAAGGATAGCAGTACAAAGGGGAGGGATCCGCAGCACCGCAACGGGCTGGAAGAGGCAGTGTGGTGGCAAAAGGGAGAAGGCGGGCCACACCAAACAGGCCAGCAACTGTTCTCCGAAGCACCCTTTGCCATACCAAAATGAGTACGGGCGTGAACACTAGCAACCTCACCACCACCACCATGATCTGCCACATGGCATCAAAGCATCCTAATAAGTGGACCAAACGCCTGGGTCCACAATCAGTGTCTGAGGGTCACACCATTGCCTCATCTTCCCCTGTGTTACGTGCTGGCCAATCCCCTGTCCAAGACGCACCTGGATCTTCGCAAGCACCCTCAGCGACCACATCCACTTCTGTGCCCCAATGCAGCATACAGATGTCCATACCCCAGGCCTTAGAACGAAAGAGCAAATATCCAGCCACCCTCCTACAGGCCATAGCACTAAATGCGCACCTTTCCAAATTGCTGGCCCTGGAAATGTTGCCATTTAGGCTTGTGGACACTGAGGCTTTCCACAGCCTGATGTTGGTGGCCGTCCCTCGTTACTCAGTCCCCATCTGCCACTATTTTTCCCGGTGTGCCGTCCCCGCCTTACACCAGCATGTGTCTCGTAACATCACCCGTGCCCTGATCAAAGCAGTTATTGGGAAGGTCCATTTAACGACTGACACATGGACAAGTGCTTGTGGACGCTACATTTCCCTGGTTGAATTTTGTGGAGGCCGACAGCGAGTCGTACCCTGGGATGGCACTGGTGCTACCAATGCCAAAGATTGCGGGCTCTACTTCCATCAGGATTTCCGCCACCACCTACCTTAGTGGCTGCAACCCCCCTTTCTCCTCCTACACCTCCTCCTCCACTTCCACCTCTACACTTCCACCTCCACTTCCACAGACAGGAAAGGCAGGTGAATTTGGGTAGAGCTGAGGTGAGTCTCCATGGTGCTGTGACAGGAAGAGGCAGAGCCCACGTGTCATGACAACATAGCGGCAGCCTCGCTTTTTGGCAGTGTCGGGAGCAGCTTCCAGCCAGGGTGTGTGAGGAGGACGCTCTTAGCAGAAAACTGTCTCTGATTCGGAGCGTTGTTCTCGCGTCTCGGGGCTGCTGTGTGAGCGTCGCTGGTGCTCGTGGAGCAGGGCACAGCCAAGATGAGCACAGCCAAGATGAGCACAGCACACTAAGAAGATGTAGCAGATTTTGCTGTGCCTGGCGGATGAGGGGGCGCTGCCTGCTGCGGGCTCACTGAGGACGACTTACCTGCGGCCAGCGGGAGTCACCTGAGGACAGAGAGGGCTGACTGCAGGAGCTCTGCTCTGGGCCCTTAGGTCCTTCTTCTCGGGTGGTATCAGAAGTGCCCTCTGATGCAGCAGAATACAGGCTGCTGTCTATGGAGGTCTGTATCTGAGGCATCAGGGTGACCAGCCTCACATATTAATACTCTAATTATTCCCTTTCTGATCAGGTTCTGACGTTAGGGCTCTGTTCACACTGGCGTGTTCATCGGTCTGTCAGGATCTCCAGTATCTGTTATACCATAATTATATGTATTTTAAATTTGGCGACTAAAAATTTAATTTGGCTCCTAAATTTTTCAGGTTAGGAGCCAATGGCTCCCTGATATTTGTTTTTATTTTGGAGCACTGATACTCCTCCGTTTAGGAGTAATAGACACATGATCCTAACACCATCATTACAACACTATGGAAAGGTGGTAGGAAAGGTTGCAGTTATGAGTAGTGTAGTGAGATAGGGGGCCTGAAGTGGTTCTTAAGCATTTGGAGTGAAATAATGGATAGGGTTAATGTCGTAGTGAAAGTATAATGAGTGTGGTAGTCGTGTTTAGGGATGTGATGAATAATTTTATTCTTCTGTTAGAATGTAAGAGGGTATACAGTAGTTATTCATGTTTGGTGATGAAAGGGTCAATACGGAGGGGACTGTGGTTATATTGTTGTAGTTAGAGAGTTAGGATCATTTGTCTATTACTCCTGAATGGAATAATATGTTGAAATAACACGTCTTGTTAATTGAAGTAATTGATACGAATTATTATATATTTTTTAACTTTATTTACAAACAAACGTGCGTCTTATCGGTGGAAAAATACGGTAATTATTAGTTAAACGGAAATTGTATTTATACATGATGTGTACAAGGTAATCCATATAAACCATACAAATCAAAGTGCATATAGTGTATACCAAACCTTACTATATATCATAAAAATATACAGATTGTGATAATTGATCATAAATATATTGATACAAGTGTAAAGTCATTGACAGCGGGAATTACAGACAACTCACCCAAGCACACCCACACAGAAGCATGTAGCACTGGTATCAAACATGGCGTCTTAGTGTGCATCTGCAGTGGCCTGGTTTGGAGTGGCCCAACGCTACGCCGGATCCCCCAGACATTGTCAAGGTGGCACCAAGTGTTGCTGCTCTCCAGAAGGGATGGTAAGGCATGGTGCACCCCAATAGGAAAAAAGTCCAGAGAGTCAGGGTCTTCAGTAACCAGTGTGCTTCTTTACTGGAGGGATTCAAGCACAAAACAATACAGGCGAGGTGTAGGGGCTTGCTTCTCCAGTCTCCTCCCTGGCAGAAGAAAGGTTTGATGCTGAGGAAAGGGCTGAGCTAGCTGTCCCCCTCTCTCTCTCAGAAGGCTGGCATTCTGGTCAAGGGCCCACAGTCTGTGGCTCAGTAGTCCGGGTGGCTCCTTTGTCACAGGGCTGGTGACTTATGGTCTGTGGCTCAGCGTCCCCATCTCAGCGTCTTCTTCTGGTCACTCATTTAGGCTGGCAGAGTCTCCCCCTTCAAGCACTGGTCCCTTACTGCAGAACACTAGGGGCTCTGACTGCTCTCCTTAGATACAGTTTCTGGCTGAACTAGAACCTTCTAGTGGAAGGGATGGAGTGGAGAAGCTCAGCACAAACAGATACATTGTAACACTTTCCATCTCTCATAGACTTACATTAGAGCTTCAGTGACACTCAATGGCAATGATACATCCGTTTTTCCAGACAAAAACAAGTTTCCAGACACAACAACAGAGCTAAACCAGACATTCACAAGGTCAGTCTGTCTGATTTGGATGGTAAACAAAGTCTGTCTTTTTCTCTCCAAAACATGGTCCTAACAGTCTCTCAGTATTCATTAACCCTTTCCACAGAGCCTTGCAAATACAGTGATAATAACAACATATAAAATGCAGTTACACAGTATTAAACAGTATAAATTAACCTTTTCAGGTCCCTTACAATCTGCCTTTTGCCCTCTTCACTGTACAGAAACTGCCCTTACTAAAGTGTCTAACGATCTCCTGACATCAAAAAGAAATGGTGATTATTCTCTACTGATTCTTCTGGATCTCTCTGCAGCGTTCAATACCATAGACCATAAATTCCTTCTCACCATGCTCCACTCAATTGTCCTTAAGGACACCGCTGTCACAGTCGTTACCTCTGGCTGTGACCTTCTGTCTATGCTCTTGCTGCAGTTCCATTCCTGTGTGTTATTTGTGGTTCTTTATGGGTTAACTCCCCTGTGTGCCTATTAGGAGTTAATCCTCTCTGTCTGCTCCATGGGTGTGGCCCTCTGCTGCACCCATGTAACCTGTATATAAGGCTGAGGTTCCTCAGTTCTGTGTCAGCTCTCCTGGTGTGTGTTGTCTTGTCCTGTCCTGCTCCTTGTTTGTACTCACTCTCCCATGCTGCTGACCCATGGGATCCGTGTCTGTCTGTCTGTGCTCTGTGGGTTTCCCTACTTGTTCATTGATGTCCTCTTTCCTGTGTTTCTGTTATCTGTTCTGCCAGTTATGTTTTAGTTACCTTGTGTGTATTCATGTCTCTGTTCAGCAAGCCCTTGCTGCACCTTTCTTTGCAGCAGAGTGCCATGGGTAAGGCCATGCAGTTTACTACTGGTGGAGCAAGTCCTTCTCTGCTCATTGTCACTCCTGTTTCCTTGCTATGTACTCCTGATTGTGTTATTAGTTGCCCTGTTTGTATTTGCCTGTCTATGTTATGTATGCTTAATGTGCCGTCGGTACCTTCTGGTACCTGTTGTCCATTCGTTCCTGCTGTCACTGTCTAGTTCACGCTCCAGAGTGGACCCTGGCAACTTCCTGCTGCAAAGCCTAACCCTACCATCTGGGGCCCTAGTGAATACCAGGAGTTGCTTAGTCACGCCCCTCTGGAGTATTACTAGACAGTGGCGCAGTGGGGGTTTTATCCCACTGTGCTGACGGTACATAGAGCTCATGTTTTGTCTGTGCTGCCTTCCCTGGTTTTTGTTTGTGCAATAAACTCTTGTGTGTCTGTACCTGATTTCCGTTTGTTTATTGCTTGACGACGCGGTGGTCTCTCCTGGGACCTCCTACTCGTGACAACCGCTCTCTCTTTGTTCTCTTCCTATCTCTCTGGCCGCTCCTTTAGTGTATCTTTCGCTGGCTCTTCTTCTTCTCCTCTTCCTCTTGATGTTGGCGTTCCTCAGGGCTCAGTACTAGGTCCTCTACTCTTATCCCTTTACACAGCCCCCATCGGAGAGACTATCAATAGATTTGGCTTTCGGTACCATCTCTATGCTGACGACACACCCTCATTTCTGTCTACCTCCCTTCTCGTGTTCTCTGTTCTGTTAGATTAGCATCCTCCATAATTCGTACCTCTCACTCTCGTCTTCAAGACTTTTCTCGAGCTGCACCTACTCTCTGAAATACTCTGCCCTGGAATATCAGGTCAATTCACAACTTCTCCACCTTCAAACGTGCCTTAAAAACATCTTTTCAGGCAGGCTTATCAAGCTTTCTAAAATGACTTTTCACCCAGTAAACCTCTCCCCCACCAACTCCTCTGGCCTGAACTCTATCCTCTAACAGTCCCAAACCCGAAGCAGATCGGCCGGCACCACTGCTTTCAGTTCGATAATGGCTTGAATACTACTTATCACAATCAACTACCTTATGTGTCACCCCCAACTCCTCATAGATTGTAAGCTCTTGTGAGCAGGGCCCTGACTCCTAGTGTTTCAATTGTATACTAGCCAGTTACTTTTGTTTTGTACATGAACCCTATGAACTTGTAAAGTGCTGCGGAATATGGTGGCGCTATAGAAATAAATATTATTATTATTCTAAGTGAAATAAAATAAGAAGTTTATAACTTTGCATAGGGTAAATCGACAAATATTTGCAAATGTCCAAACGTCAAAGTACCACCTGCTACATTATGCACGCTCGACTTCAAAACAGAGAGTCAATGCGCAAAAGTAGAAAAGTAATAAAGAAACAAATATTATCCAGCAAATCCTCATATACATTATCTATCTATCTATCTATCTATCTATCTATCTATCTATCTATCTATCTATCTATCTATCTATCTATTATCTATCTCCTATCTATCTATCTATCTATCTATCTATCTCATATCTATCCTCATATACGTATAACATTTGTCTATTTATCCGTTGTATGGGTTAATATTTTATTTTATTTTCCCTTAGGGTTATCTGCTTTTCTCTACAGAACTCTTGGTGTCTGTTTTCTTTAACAGGAACAAGTCTCAATCAGTCCACGCTGTGCGCTTTGTGAAGAGCGCTTGTTCTTCTTGACGTTTTCATCTGCAGATCACGTGGCTTCTTTACCTGCTCCGCGTCTTCGCTGAATATGTTCTTCAACTGCTCTTAATTGTGAAGCTTATAGAACAATTCTATCCTTAATCTCCTATGATCTTTGTTTCTTGTAATTTGGTTCTGCGTTCTCTGCCAGACAAGTGCGTTGATTAGAAGGCAAAGTTTCTTTGTACAATGTGAGCGCGTGGAGCCAGGAGATGTCGGTCGCACTCAGATGGAGACGTGTGATCGGTTCTGAATGAGGCCAGGAAGTTGTCGTTTCATTACTTGCTATGTTGTTATTGGATCACAGCTTCACTTTTTCCTTTCTGTGGAATCTTATGTTTTTGTAAACTCAGCGTGGATATTTTTGGCTTGAGATAGAAGATTATTTCCGTTAGAATGCATTTAAAGGGCACCTCCGGTCACAATGAAGCTTTTCTGATGCATCCTTTACGCAGTCCTTGTGCTACATATTCTATGAAGTGTTTGTTACAGTGAAGATCTTGATGGAGGAGCAGCTTGGTTTCCTGGACTCTCTCTATCAGTGACATTTTGAATTGCTTCTAATTGTAATTATTCTAAATTTAAGCTGCAACACCATTGTATGAAAGGTCCTGGATGGGCTTCAGCTTCTCCTTTTACTGGTTTTCAATGGATTTTCACCAACCTAACAATGTCTATTAATGAGAAAATGGATGTACTGTAGACCTAGGCCAAACATACTTGTAATTATGTTGTAAGTGCTTAGTTTCTATGCAGATGACAATGGGCCGCACTATGTGAGCACGTTCCATATACACACGTGCCAATTAAACTCCAGTATTAAGGAACTTTTAAAGCCGTATCTACTCAGAATTGCCCACAAAACCCCCCCGAAACTCCCACTTTGGGGAGCATTTGAATACATTTTGCCCATTCGCCTCGTCAAGTGCAGAAAGGGGAGGTCATCATTGTACGCATATCTATGGGCCCTTGCAACATGGAGACTTGACATGGACTATGAATAGGGATGAGCGAACCCGAACTGTATAGTTTGGGTTCGTACCAAATTTTGGGGTGTCCGTGACACGGACCCGAACCCGAACATTTTCGTAAAAGTCCGGGTTCGGGTTCGGTGTTCGGCGCTTTCACTTTCAACAAGTGTCATACTACTTGCCCCAAGAGGCCATCACAGCCTTGCCTACTATTGGCATGGCTGTGATTGGCCAGTGCAGCATGTGACCCAGCCTCTATATAAACTTGGGTCACGTTGCGCTGCACGTCACTCTGCTGATTCAAGCATAGGGAGAGGTTGCAGCTGCGACGTTAGGGTGAGATTAGGCAGATTAACTCCTCCAAAAGACTTCATTCTGTGATCGATCTGCAGCTGTGGATCATTGAAGTGCTAATATCGACTTGCTCACTTTTTTGAGGCTGCCCAGAGCGTTTTTAGATCACTTTTTTCTGGGGTGATCGGCGGCCATTTTGTGACTTTTTGGTGCGCCAGCACAAGCTATCACCAAGTGTATTTAACCATCAATAGTGTGGTTATTTTGTGCTATATCCTACATCAGCTGCAGGCTGAGCCTGTGTCACCGAAGTGCATTTAACCATCAACAGTCTGGTTATTTTTTGGCCATATACTACATCTGGTGCAGGCTGAGCCTGTGTCACCGAAGTGCATTTAACCATCAACAGTCTGGTTATTTTTTGGCCATATACTACATCAGCTGCAGGCTGAGCCTGTGTCACCCAAGTGCATTTAACCATCAATAGTGTGGTTATTTTTTGCCATATACTACATCAGGGGCAAGTTGAGCCTGTCACCCAGCGCCTAAAAAATAGACCTGACATTTCTATTCAACCAAATCTGTACTGTTTTAGCTGGTCAAGTTATTTGTAGTGACCGTAAAAGCACACTTTTTGTTCTGGGTTGAAAAACTATTCCCAAATTTGCCATTCTCAAAATAACTAGTTTCTGGTATATGAGGCCTACTTGAAATCTATCCCAAAAAGGATATCTTACATTGAAGGTGCTGATAGTGTCATTCAGAAAAACCTAAGACACACGCTAGCGTGCAGATACAAGTCTGATTCTGTGATTAAACCTATACCTGTCACACAGCGCAAAAAAAAAACAGGCCTGACATTTCTATTCAACCAAATCTGTACTGTTTTAGCTGGTCAAGTTATTTGTAGTCACCGTAAAAGCACACTTTTTGTTCTGGGTTGAAAAACTATTCCCAAATTTGCCATTCTCAAAATAACTAGTTTCTGTTATATGAGGCCTACTTGAAATCTATCCCAAAAAGGATATCTTACATTGAAGGTGCTGATAGTGTCATTCAGAAAAACCTAAGACACACGCTAGTGTGCAGATAGAAGTCTGATTCTGTGATTAAACCTATACCTGTCACACAGCGAAAAAAAAAAAACAGGCCTGACATTTCTATTCAACCAAATCTGTACTGTTTTAGCTGGTCAAGTTATTTGTAGTCACCGTAAAAGCAGACTTTTTGTTCTGGGTTGAAAAACTATTCCCAAATTTGCCATTCTCAAAATTGTGGTGAACGGGAACAATGAGGAAAACATCTAATAAGGGACGCGGACGCTGACGTGGACATGGTCGTGGTGGTGTTAGTGGACCCTCTGGTGCTGGGAGAGGACGTGGCCGTTCTGCCACAGCCACACGTCCTAGTGAACCAACTACCTCAGGTCCCAGTAGCCAGCAGAATTTACAGCGATATTTGGTGGGGCCCAATGCCGTTCTAAGGATGGTAAGGCCTGAGCAGGTACAGGCATTAGTCAATTGGGTGGCCGACAGTGGATCCAGCACGTTCACATTTTCTCCCACCCAGTCTTCTGCAGAAAGCGCACAGATGGCTCATGAAAACCAAGCCCATCGGTCTGTCACATCACCCCCATGCATATCAGGGAAACTGTCTGAGCCTCAAGTTAAGCAGCAGTCTCTTATGCTGTTTGAAGACTCTGCTGCCAGGGTTTCCCAAGGGCATCCACCTAGCCCTTCCCCAGGGGTAGAAGAGATAGAATGCACTAACGCACAACCACTTATTTTTCCTGATGATGAGGACATGGGAATACCACCTCAGCACGTCTCTGATGATGACGAAACACAGGTGCCAACTGCTGCGTCTTTCTGCAGTGTGCAGACTGAACAGGAGGTCAGGGATCAAGACTGGGTGGAAGACGATGCAGGGGACGATGAGGTCCTAGACCCCACATGGAATGAAGGTCGTGCCACTGACTTTCACAGTTCGGAGGAAGAGGCAGTGGTGAGACCGAGCAAACAGCGTAGCAAAAGAGGGAGCAGTGGGCAAAATCAGAACACCCGCCGCCAAGAGACTCCGCCTGCTACTGACCGCCGCCATCTGGGACCAAGCACCCCAAAGGCAACTTCAAGGAGTTCCCTGGCATTGCACTTCTTCAAACAATGTGCTAACGACAAGACCCGAGTGGTTTGCACGCTGTGCCATCAGAGCCTGAAGCGAGGCATTAACGTTCTGAACCTTAGCACAACCTGCATGACCAGGCACCTGCATGCAAAGCATGAACTGCAGTGGAGTAAACACCTTAAAAACAAGGAAGTCCCTCAGGCTCCCCCTGCTACCTCTTCTGCTGCTGCCGCCTCGGGCTCTTCTGCTGCTGCCGCCGCCTCGGCCTCTTCTGCTGCTGCTGCCGCCGCCTCGGCCTCTTCCTCTGCCTCTGGAGGAACGTTGGCACCTGCCGCCCAGCAAACATGGGATGTACCACCAACACCATCACCAAGCATCTCAACCATGTCACACGGCAGCGTTCAGCTGTCCATCTCACAAACATTTGAGAGAAAGCGTAAATTCCCACCTAGCCACCCTCGATCCCTGGCCCTGAATGCCAGCATTTCTAAACTACTGGCCTATGAAATGCTGTCATTTAGGCTGGTGGACACACACAGCTTCAAACAGCTCATGTCGCTTGCTGTCCCACAGTATGTTGTTCCCAGCCGCCACTACTTCTCCAAGAGAGCCGTGCCTTCCCTGCACAAACAAGTGTCCGATAAAATCAAGTGTGCACTGTGCAACGCCATCTGTGGCAAGGTCCACCTAACCACAGATACGTGGACCAGTAAGCACGGCCAGGGACGCTATATCTCCCTAACTGCACACTGGGTAAATGTAGTGGCGGCTGGGCCCCAGGCGGAGAGCTTTTTGGCGCACGTCCTTCTGCCGCCAAGGATCGCAGGGCAACATTCTTTGCCTCCTGTCTCCTCCTCCTCCTACTCAGCTTCCTCCTACTCTTCTTCCACCTGCTCATCCAGTCAGCCACACACCTTCACCACCAACTTCAGCACAGCCCGGGGTAAACGTCAGCAGGCCATTCTGAAACTTATATGTTTGGGGGACAGGCCCCACACCGCATAGGAGTTGTGGGGGGGTATAGAACAACAGACCGACGAGTGGTTGCTGCCGGTTAGCCTCAAGCCCGGCCTGGTGGTGTGCGATAATGGGCGAAATCTCGTTGCAGCTCTGGGACTAGCCGGTTTGACGCACATCCCTTGCCTGGCGCATGTGCTGAATTTGGTGGTGCAGAAGTTCATTCGCAACTACCCCGACATGTCAGAGCTGCTGCACAAAGTGCGGGCCGTTTGTTCGCGCTTCCGGCGTTCACACCCTGCCGCTGCTCGCCTGTCTGCGCTACAGCGTAACTTCGGCCTTCCCGCTCACCGCCTCATATGCGACGTACCCACCAGGTGGAACTCCACCTTGCACATGCTGGCCAGACTGTGCGAGCAGCAGCAGGCCATAGTGGAGTTTCAGCTGCAGCACGCACGGGTCAGTCGCACTGTGGATCAGACACACTTCACCACCAATGACTGGGCCTCCGTGCGAGACCTGTGTGCCCTGTTGCGTTGTTTCGAGTACTCCACCAACATGGCCAGTGGCGATGACACCGTTATCAGCGTTACAATACCACTTCTATGTCTCCTTGAGAAAACACTTAGGGCGATGATGGAAGAGGAGGTGGCCCAGGGGGAAGAGGAGGAAGAGGGGTCATTTTTAGCACTTTCAGGCCAGTCTCTTCAAAGTGACTCAGAGGGAGGTTTTTTGCAACACCAGAGGCCAGGTACAAATGTGGCCAGACAGGGCCCACTACTGGAGGACGAGGATGAGGAGGAGGTGGAGGAGGATGAGGATAAAGCATGTTCACAGCGGGGTGGCACCCAAAGCAGCTCGGGTCCATCACTGGTGCGTGGCTGGGGGGAAACACAGGACGATGACGATACGCCTCCCACAGAGGACAGCTTGTCTTTACCTCTGGGCAGCCTGGCACACATGAGCGACTACATGCTGCAGTGCCTGCGCAACGACAGCAGAGTTGCCCACATTTTAACGTGTGCGGACTACTGGGTTGCCACCCTGCTGGATCCCCGGTACAAAGACAATGTGCCCACCTTACTTTCTACACTGGAGCGTGATAGGAAGATGCGCGAGTACAAGCGCACGTTGGTAGACGCGCTACTGAGAGCATTCCCAAATGTCACAGGGGAACCAGTGGAAGCTCAAGGCGAAGGCAGAGGAGGAGCAAGAGGTCGCCAACGCAGCTGTGTCACGGCCAGCTCCTCTGAGGGCAGGGTTAGCATGGCAGAGATGTGGAAAAGTTTTGTCAACACGCCACAGCTAACTGCACCACCACCTGATACGGAACGTGTTAGCAGGAGGCAACATTTCCCTAACATGGTGGAACAGTACCTGTGCACACCCCTCCACGTACTGACTGATGGTTCGGCCCCATTCAACTTCTGAGTCTCCAAATTGTCCAAGTGGCCAGAGCTAGCCTTTTATGCCTTGGAGGTGCTGGCCTGCCCGGCGGCCAGCGTTTTGTCTGAACGTGTATTCAGCACGGCAGGGGGCGTCATTACAGACAAACGCAGCCGCCTGTCTACAGCCAATGTGGACAAGCTGATGTTCATAAAAATGAACCAGGCATGGATCCCACAGGACCTATCCATCCCTTGTGCAGATTAGATATTAACTACCTCCCCTTAACAATATATTATTCTACTCCAGGGCACTTCCTCATTCAATACTATTTTTAATTTCATTTTACCATTATATTGCGGGGCAACCCAAAGTTCAATGAACCTCTCCTCTGTCTGGGTGCCGGGGCCTAAATGTGTTACAATGGCCTGTTCCAGTGGTGGGTGATGTGAAGCCTGATTCTCTGCTATGACATGAAGACAGATTCTGTGCTGACATAAGGCCAGATTCTCTGTTATGGGACCTCTCTCCTCTGCCTGGGTGCCTGGGCCTAAATATGTGACAGTGGCCTGTTCCAGTGGTGGGTAACGTGAAGCCTGATTCTCTGCTATGACATGAAGACTTATTCTGTGCTGACATGAAGCCAGATTCTCTGTTGCGCGACCTCTCTCCTCTGCCTGGGTGCCTAGGCCTAAATGTGTGACGGTGGCCTGTTCCAGAGGTGGGTGACGTGAAGCCTGATTCTCTGCTATGACATGAAGACAGATTCTGTGCTGACATAAGGCCAGATTCTCTGTTACGGGACCTCTCTCCTCTGCCTGGGTGCCTGGGCCTAAATATGTGACAGTGGCCTGTTCCAGTGGTGGGTGACGTGAAGCCTGATTCTCTGCTATGACATGAAGACAGATTCTGCGCTGACATAAGGCCAGATTCTCTGTTACGGGACCTCTCTCCTCTGCCTGGGTGCCTGGGCCTAAATGTGTGACAGTGGCCTGTTCCAGTGGTGGGTGACGTGAAGCCTGATTCTCTGCTATGACATGAAGACAGATTCTGTGCTGACATAAGGCCAGAATCTCTGTTACGGGACCTCTCTCCTCTGCCTGGGTGCCTGGGCCTAAATGTGTGACAGTGGCCTGTTCCAGTGGTGGGTGACGTGAAGCCTGATTCTCTGCTATGACATGAAGACTGATTTTGCGCTGACATAAGGCCAGATTCTCTGTTACGGGACCTCTCTTCTCTGCCTGGGTGCCTGGGCCTAAATGTGTGACAGTGGCCTGTTCCAGTGGTGGGTGACGTGAAGCCTGATTCTCTGCTATGACATGAAGACAGATTCTGTGCTGAAATAAGGCCAGATTCTCTGTTACGGGACCTCTCTCCTCTGCCTGGGTGCCTGGGCCTAAATGTGTTACAGTTGCCTGTTCCAGTGGTGGGTGACGTGAAGCCTGATTCTCTGCTATGACATGAAGACAGATTCTGCGCTGACATAAGGCCAGATTCTCTGTTACGGGACCTCTCTCCTCTGCCTGGGTGCCTGGGCCTAAATGTGTGACAGTGGCCTGTTCCAGTGGTGGGTGACGTGAAGCCTGATTCTCTGCTATGACATGAAGACTGATTTTGCGCTGACATAAGGCCAGATTCTCTGTTACGGGACCTCTCTCCTCTGCCTGGGTGCCTGGGCCTAAATGTGTGACAGTGGCCTGTTCCAGTGGTGGGTGACGTGAAGCCTGATTCTCTGCTATGACATGAAGACAGATTCTGTGCTGACATAAGGCCAGATTCTCTGTTACGGGACCTCTCTCCTCTGCCTGGGTCTAAATGTGTGACAGTGGCCTGTTCCAGTGGTGGGTGACGTGAAGCCTGATTCTCTGCTATGACATGAAGACTGATTCTGCGCTGACATAAGGCCAGATTCTCTGTTACGGGACCTCTCTCCTCTGCCTGGGTGCCTGGGCCTAAATGTGTGACAGTGGCCTGTTCCAGTGGTGGGTGATGTGAAGCCTGATTCTCTGCTATGACATGAAGACAGATTCTGCGCTGACATAAGGCCAGATTCTCTGTTACGGGACTTCTCTCCTCTGTCTAGGTGCCGGGGCCTAAATATGTGACAGTGGCCTGTTCCAGTGGTGGGTGACATGAAGCCAGATTCTCTGCTATGGCATGAAGAGACTGATTCTCTGCTGACATGAAGCCAGATTTTTTGCTATGGCATGAAGAGACTGATTCTCTGCTGACGTGAAGCCAGATTCTCTGCTATGGGACCTCTGTCCAATTGATATTGGGTCATTTTTATTTTTTTTATTTTTATTTTAATTTATTTCCCTATCCACATTTGTTTGCAGGGGATTTACCTACATGTTGCTGCCTTTTGCAGCCCTCTAGCTCTTTCCTGGGCTGTTTTACAGCCTTTTTAGTGCCCAAAAGTTCGGGTCCCCATTGACTTCAATGGGGTTCGGGTTCGGGACGAAGTTCGGTTCGGGTTCGGATCCTGAACCCGAACATTTCCGGGAAGTTCGGCCGAACTTCTCGAACCCGAACATCCAGGTGTTCGCTCAACTCTAACTATGAAGGCTGTTTGACAGTGCAAAAAGTAAACATGATGCCCTGTAGTAAAATGTGGATGGAGAACCACCCTATGTGTATTAAGGCCATGGTGGGAATGTATAGCTATGAATAGTACTGCGTCATTGCTCCGGTACCTCTAAAGAGCCATACCATATACTTTGGGCAGAGTTTTGAGGAGTCCTCATACATTTTGGCTTGTATTACAAAACTGATGAGTCTCAAGAGTTTCAGTGGGAACATACTGTAAGTAATGTGTTTTACACTGTGTTTTGTGACCCTTTGGTGGCATTTAAGGGTTAAATGCCTGGTAATGCGGCTGAGGCACGAGTCAGTGTGGAGGTCACACCACTGGCATTCCCACTGAAGCTAGAGGATAAATAGAAGTCCAGCAAACCTTGGGAAGAGGAAAACATAGAGAGACACAGCACTAGTTTGAGCTGGAAGATGCTGCAGATTCCTCCATGCAGCTAGCTAGCTTGTGGAGGTGAGTGGCACTAGACTTAATGGTGCACCCCCTCTGGGCCTAGATAGGGCAAAAGTGCAGCTGAGCACCACAGGGAAGTTGAGGTAACCTTTACATCCTGATAGCAGTCGAAATCTGTAGAGAAGGTCCTCACATGACCAAGAACAGCCAGTCTGCCGCCAAGTGGGCCTTACAGTGAGCAATAGTATGTGCAGAACTGTGTCCCGAGTAGAGGAATACCAAGGCTGTGCGGGGACAATGAAGAGAGTGTGCACTGATTGTGAGGATAGAAATACCACAACCTGGGAGCAGCTGTAGGAGACTGTTCACATTGTGCAGGACTGGAAGGACATACTGCAGTACCAAGTGCAGCTTAGCCATCTTCACCGCTGCAACCTTAAGGGAGTTTCAACACATAGGGAATTAGGCAGCACCCTAAGCCCAGGGAGAGAGTTAGATGTAGCTTTTTAAAGAGAAAGTACTACTGTTATACCTGTTATCTCTGAAAAATAATGGTGCTCTCTGTGATGAATCTGTGACCATATACTCATTGCTGAGACTGTAACCACTGTGTATGAATAATGGTAATTTTCTGTGAAATCGGTATGATGCAGTTTTTTGGGTGTATTTCACATGTGTGTTGGATACTAACACGCACGTAATACAAACCAGAATGCACTTGAAGAGATGTCTCCAACCAGAAGATAAATGTTCCCTCTCAGACTTCCATCTGTGTCAGGCTGCAATCCACTCTGGACCTTATAAATCCATTTATCCAAATAGTCAATAAAAAAAAAAGCGCCCCCTCCCCCCATTCTAAGTGTAGGAATTATTTTTAGTCAGTTCTTAAAATATTTATTTATATATTTTTTGCTGCTGTGAAATGATGAGAAGGAAATGTGGAGTGTAAACAATCAGCCTCCTGTATGGGAAAGTCACAAAACAGATACATTGTATCCAGAAGGAGCTGAGTCTGAGGGGTCACTGAGGTCTCTACGGCTTCACTGGGGGACACTCTACCACAGCCAGCTACTACAGGATGGCACTAATGACTCCTATGTCTAAAGGTTAAGATGTGCCGCAATTCATTAGAGATACTTGGACGTCTGTGACTCTGTTCTGGATTTTCGGTGGAAACGCTCTATAATTTTCACCTCTCGCTTGAAACAATGAGATAAAATACATTGAAAAATCAATTGCTCCATTTCCATAAATTGAAATATAACTTTGCCATGGGAATGTATCTGCAGAGTCTCGTGATGGACGAGGTCTATTCATTCCCTCTGTATCTGTCCTGTAACACGAGGCAGACGCTCAGAACATGGAAAGGTTACTAATAAATAGCTTCAGCCTCCGACTGACGGTAATTAACATTATCAACTTTATATATGGACTGCAATGAGAGTGAATACATAGTAGGGGCAGTAAAGCTCGAGTCATTTCAGGCCGGGAAAAGGATGACTGTAGGACAGGAGAATACAGTCTATTGCCCCCTGTTATCAGCCATTTCAGGGGAGAGGATGACTGTAGGACAGGAGAATACAGTCTATTGCCCCCTGTTATCAGCCATTTCAGGGGGGAGGATGACTGTAGGACAGGAGAATACAGTCTATTGCCCCCTGTTATCAGACATTTCAGAGGAGAGGATGACTGTAGGACAGGAGAATACAGTCTATTGCCTCCTGTTATCAGCCATTTCAGGGGAGAGGATGACTGTAGGACAGGAGAATACAATCTATTGCTCCCTGTTATCAGCCATTTCAGAGGAGAGGATGACTGTAGGAAAGGAGAATACAATCTATTGCTCCCTGTTATCAGCCATTTCAGGGGAGAGGATGACTGTAGGACAGGAGAATACAGTCTATTGCCCCTGTTATCAGCCATTTCAGGGGAGAGGATGACTGTAGGACAGGAGAATACAGTCTATTGCCCTTCTGTTATCAGCCATTTCAGGGGAGAGGATGACTGTAGGACAGGAGAATACAGTCTATTGCCCCCTGTTATCAGCCATTTCAGGGGAGAGGATGACTGTAGGACAGGAGAATACAGTCTATTGCTACTTGTTATCAGCCATTTCAGGGGGTAGGATGACTGTAGGACAGGAGAATACAGTCTATTGCCCCCTGTTATCAGCCATTTCAGGGGTGAGGATGACTGTAGGACAGGAGAATACAATCTATTGCCCCCTGTTATCAGCCATTTCAGAGGAGAGGATGACTGTAGGACAGGAGAATACAATCTATTGCCCCCTGTTATCAGCCATTTCAGAGGAGAGGATGACTGTAGGACAGGAGAATACAGTCTATTGCCCCCTGTTATCAGCCATTTCAGGTAAGAGGATGACTGTAGGACAGGAGAATACAGTCTATTGCTCCCTGTTATCAGCCATTTCAGGGGAGAGGATGACTGTAGGACAGGAGAATACAATCTATTGCCCCCTGTTATCAGCCATTTCAGGGGAGAGGATGACTGTAGGACAGGAGAATACAGTCTATTGTCCCCTGTTATCAGCCATTTCAGGGGAGAGGATGACTGTAGGACAGGAGAATACAGTCTATTGCCCCCTGTTATCAGCCATGTCAGCGGAGAGGATGACTGTAGGACAGGAGAATACAGTCTATTGCTCCCTGTTATCAGCCATTTCAGGGGAGAGGATGACTGTAGGACAGGAGAATACAGTCTATTGCTCCCTGTTATCAGCCATTTCAGAGGAGAGGATGACTGTAGGACAGGAGAATACAGTCTATTGCTCCCTGTTATCAGCCATGTCAGGGGAGAGGATGACTGTAGGACAGGAGAATACAGTCTATTGCCCCCTGTTATCAGCCATTTCAGGGGAGAGGATGACTGTAGGACAGGAGAATACAATCTATTGCCCCCTGTTATCAGCCATTTCAGGGGAGAGGATGACTGTAGGACAGGAGAATACAGTCTATTGCTCCCTGTTATCAGCCATTTCAGGGGAGAGGATGACTGTAGGACAGGGGAATACAGTCTATTGCTCCCTGTTATCAGACATTTCAGGGGAGAGGATGACTGTAGGACAGGAGAATACAGTCTATTGCCCCCTGTTATCAGCCATGTCAGGGGAGAGGATGACTGTAGGACAGGGGAATACAGTCTATTGCTCCCTGTTATCAGCCATTTCAGGGGAGAGGATGACTGTAGGACAGGAGAATACAGTCTATTGCTCCCTGTTATCAGCCATTTCAGGGGAGAGGATGACTGTAGGACAGGAGAATACAGTCTATTGCCCCCTGTTATCAGCCATTTCAGGGGAGAGGATGACTGTAGGACAGGAGAATACAGTCTATTGCCCCCTGTTATCAGACATTTCAGGGGAGAGGATGACTGTAGGACAGGAGAATACAATCTATTGCTCCCTGTTATCAGCCATTTCAGAGGAGAGGATGACTGTAGGACAGGAGAATACAGTCTATTGCCCCCTGTTATCAGCCATTTCAGGGGAGAGGATGACTGTAGGACAGGAGAATACAATCTATTGCCCCCTGTTATCAGTCATTTCAGGGGAGAGGATGACTGTAGGACAGGAGAATACAGTCTATTGCTCCCTGTTATCAGCCATTTCAGATGAGAGGATGACTGTAGGACAGGAGAATACAATCTATTGCTCCCTGTTATCAGCCATTTCAGGGGAGAGGATGACTGTAGGACAGGAGAATACAATCTATTGCCCCCTGTTATCAGCCATTTCAGGGGAGAGGATGACTGTAGGACAGGAGAATACAGTCTATTGCCCCCTGTTATCAGCCATTTCAGGGGAGAGGATGACTGTAGGACAGGATAATACAGTCTATTGCTCCCTGTTATCAGCCATTTCAGGGGAGAGGATGACTGTAGGACAGGAGAATACAGTCTATTGCTCCCTGTTATCAGCCATTTCAGGGGAGAGGATGACTGTAGGACAGGATAATACAGTCTATTGCTCCCTGTTATCAGCCATTTCAGGGGAGAGGATGACTGTAGGACAGGAGAATACAATCTATTGCTCCCTGTTATCAGCCATTTCAGGGGAGAGGATGACTGTAGGACAGGAGAATACAGTCTATTGCTCCCTGTTATCAGCCATTTCAGGGGAGAGGATGACTGTAGGACAGGAGAATACAGTCTATTGCTCCCTGTTATCAGCCATTTCAGGGGAGAGGATGACTGTAGGACAGGATAATACAGTCTATTGCTCCCTGTTATCAGCCATTTCAGGGGAGAGGATGACTGTAGGACAGGAGAATACAGTCTATTGGTCCCTGTTATCAGCCATTTCAGGGGAGAGGATGACTGTAGGACAGGAGAATACAGTCTATTGCCCCCTGTTATCAGCCATTTCAGGGGAGAGGATGACTGTAGGACAGGAGAATACAGTCTATTGTCCCCTGTTATCAGCCATGTCAGGGGAGAGGATGACTGTAGGACAGGAAAATACAATCTATTGCTCCCTGCTATCAGCCATTTCAGGAGAGAGGATGACTGTAGGACTGGAGAATACAGTCTATTGCTCCCTGTTATCAGCCATTTCAGGGGAGAGGATGACTGTAGGACAGGAGAATACAGTCTATTGCCCCCTGTTATCAGCCATGTCAGGGGAGAGGATGACTGTAGGACAGGGGAATACAGTCTATTGCTCCCTGTTATCAGCCATTTCAGGGGAGAGGATGACTGTAGGACAGGAGAATACAGTCTATTGCTCCCTGTTATCAGCCATTTCAGGGGAGAGGATGACTGTAGGACAGGAGAATACAGTCTATTGCCCCCTGTTATCAGCCATTTCAGGGGAGAGGATGACTGTAGGACAGGAGAATACAGTCTATTGCCCCCTGTTATCAGACATTTCAGGGGAGAGGATGACTGTAGGACAGGAGAATACAGTCTATTGCCCCCTGTTATCAGACATTTCAGAGGAGAGGATGACTGTAGGACAGGAGAATACAATCTATTGCTCCCTGTTATCAGCCATTTCAGAGGAGAGGATGACTGTAGGACAGGAGAATACAGTCTATTGCCCCCTGTTATCAGCCATTTCAGGGGAGAGGATGACTGTAGGACAGGAGAATACAATCTATTGCCCCCTGTTATCAGCCATTTCAGGGGAGAGGATGACTGTAGGACAGGAGAATACAATCTATTGCCCCCTGTTATCAGCCATTTCAGGGGAGAGGATGACTGTAGGACAGGAGAATACAGTCTATTGCCCCCTGTTATCAGCCATTTCAGGGGAGAGGATGACTGTAGGACAGGATAATACAGTCTATTGCTCCCTGTTATCAGCCATTTCAGGGGAGAGGATGACTGTAGGACAGGAGAATACAGTCTATTGCTCCCTGTTATCAGCCATTTCAGGGGAGAGGATGACTGTAGGACAGGATAATACAGTCTATTGCTCCCTGTTATCAGCCATTTCAGGGGAGAGGATGACTGTAGGACAGGAGAATACAATCTATTGCTCCCTGTTATCAGCCATTTCAGGGGAGAGGATGACTGTAGGACAGGAGAATACAGTCTATTGCCCCCTGTTATCAGCCATTTCAGGGGGGGGGGATGACTGTAGGACAGGAGAATACAGTCTATTGCCCCCTGCTATCAGCCATTTCAGGGGAGAGGATGACTGTAGGACAGGAGAATACAGTCTATTGCTCCCTGTTATCAGCCATTTCAGGGGAGAGGATGACTGTAGGACAGGAGAATACAGTCTATTGCTCCCTGTTATCAGCCATTTCAGGGGAGAGGATGACTGTAGGACAGGATAATACAGTCTATTGCTCCCTGTTATCAGCCATTTCAGGGGAGAGGATGACTGTAGGACAGGAGAATACAGTCTATTGGTCCCTGTTATCAGCCATTTCAGGGGAGAGGATGACTGTAGGACAGGAGAATACAGTCTATTGCCCCCTGTTATCAGCCATTTCAGGGGAGAGGATGACTGTAGGACAGGAGAATACAGTCTATTGTCCCCTGTTATCAGCCATGTCAGGGGAGAGGATGACTGTAGGACAGGAAAATACAATCTATTGCTCCCTGCTATCAGCCATTTCAGGAGAGAGGATGACTGTAGGACTGGAGAATACAGTCTATTGCTCCCTGTTATCAGCCATTTCAGGGGAGAGGATGACTGTAGGACTGGAGAATACAGTCTATTGCTCCCTGTTATCAGCCATTTCAGGGGAGAGGACGACTGTAGGACAGGAGAATACAGTATATTGCCCCCTGTTATCAGCCATTTCAGGGGTGAGGATGACTGTAGGACAGGAGAATACAGTCTATTGCTACCTGTTATCAGCCATTTCAGAGGAGAGGATGACTGTAGGACAGGAGAATACAATCTATTGCCCCCTGTTATCAGCCATTTCAGGGGAGAGGATGACTGTAGGACAGGAGAATACAGTCTATTGCTCCCTGTTATCAGCCATTTCAGAGGAGAGGATGACTGTAGGACAGGAGAATACAGTCTATTGCCCCCTGTTATCAGCCATTTCAGCGGAGAGGATGACTGTAGGACAGGAGAATACAGTCTATTGCTCCCTGTTATCAGCCATTTCAGGGGAGAGGATGACTGTAGGACAGGAGAATACAGTCTATTGCTCCCTGTTATCAGCCATCTCAGGCTAGTTAGAGGCTAATGCTGGCCACACACTTCTGATAGCTGGGGACCAAACCCAAAACATGAACAGAGCAGTATGTACTACAGATGCAGCCTGGTATGTCCCCATACCCTGACTCCATATATTTAATAATCCTACTTTCCAAAAGGAGGACCTGCCTAAGGTTCCTGCTGTCTTTCTCTTTAGATAGGAATAACAGGAAGGTGAATTATTGCTTGACCCCATGTCCCGACATCAGCACAAGTGGTCGTGTGAATGGTCAATCAGAGCAGTTTTGAGTTTTGCTGCGTCCCCCAGTGTAAGGTTCTGTAAAAGTTCCAGTTCTGGTAAAATCGATCATTTTTGCGATGATATTCTGCTGCACTGGATGGAGGACGCACATTTGTCCACGGAGCCTTCAGCTGGAGAGTTATTTCCAATGTATGTTTTCTTGCAGCTGTAGTAAAGTTCCACCCGTTCCATTGAACCTCCGCACACGAGGTCAGGAATTTATAAACCTCTCTGTGATGGCGCTTCCTGCCGAGCCGTGCACAATGGCGAGCCAGCTGAATGGTAGCCCAATAAGAAAATAACACACAGGAAACGATATATGGGAAAAAGCAGTATAAGGGTCGAGACGCCAATGCCTGCGCCGCAGGGAAGAATTTATCTAAAAGGCCGTGTTATAAGAGGGGGAATTCACTCAAATAAAAGATGACATTTCCCCAACACTCGCCGATCCATGGCACGGTGAGTAACCTAGTTATTATGCCCAGTCAGCCACATCATCATCATAACGTAGAATTCACTCCATGTTTTAACCCTTTCAGCATTTGTCCTCCATTAGAGTCCTGTTCCTGGTGGGAGCTGTGTAGGGTTTGCTTGTCTGTCTTTTTCTAATCCTAGAAGAACAGGGAAAAACTGTAATGCATCAATCAATATCAGGGGGTTCGACACCGTACACCGTACACTGATCAGCTGTTCCCAAGTAGCTCCAGGACCATCATGTACTTGATGGAGCTGGTTACCATTCACTTCAATGGGAGAAGAACTGCATAACCAGTGCCATACACTACACATTGGATCCAGCTATGTACAAACCGGATTCCAAAAAAGTTGGGACACTATACAAATCGTGAATAAAAACTGAATGCAATGACGTGGAGGTGCCAACTTCTAATATTTTATTCAGAATAGAACATAAATCACGGAGCAAAAGTTTAAACTGAGAAAATGTACCATTTTAAGGGAAAAATATGTTGAATCAGAATTTCATGGTGTCAACAAATCCCAAAAAGTTGGGACAAGGCCATTTTCACCACTGTGTGGCATCTCCCCTTCTTCTTACAACACCCAACAGACGTCTGGGGACCGAGGAGACCAGTTTCTCAAGTTTAGAAATAGGAATGCTCTCCCATTCTTGTCTAATACAGGCCTCTAACTGTTCAATCGTCTTGGGCCTTCTTTGTTGCACCTTCCTCTTTATGATGCGCCAAGTGTTCTCTATAGGTGAAAGATCTGGACTGCAGACTGGCCATTTCAGTACCCGGATCCTTCTCCTACGCAGCCATGATGTTGTGATTGATGCAGAATGTGGTCTGGCATTATCTTTTTGAAAAATGCAGGGTCTTCCCTGAAAGAGATGACGTCTGGATGGGAGCATATGTTGTTCTAGAACCTGAATATATTTTTCTGCATTGATGGTGCCTTTCCAGACATGCAAGCTGCCCATGCCACACGCACTCATGCAACCCCATACCATCAGAGATGCAGGCTTCTGAACTGAGCGTTGATAACAACTTGGGTTGTCCTTGTCCTCTTTGGTCCGGATGACATGGCGTCCCAGATTTCCAAAAAGAACTTCGAATCGGGACTCGTCTGACCACAGAACAGTCTTCCATTTTGCCACACTCCATTTTAAATGATCCCTGGCCCAGTGAAAACGCCTGAGCTTGTGGATCTTGCTTAGAAATGGCTTCTTCTTTGCACTGTAGAGTTTCAGCTGGCAACGGCGGATGGCACGGTGGATTGTGTTCACTGACAATGGTTTCTGGAAGTATTCCTGAGCCCATTCTGTGATTTCCTTTACAGTAGCATTCCTGTTTGTGGTGCAGTGTCGTTTAAGGGCCCGGAGATCACGGGCATCCAGTATGGTTTTACGGCCTTGACCCTTACGCACAGAGATTGTTCCAGATTCTCTGAATCTTCGGATGATGTTATGCACAGTTGATGATGATAGATGCAAAGTCTTTGCAATTTCTCGCTGGGTAACACCTTTCTGATATTGCTCCACTATCTTTCTGCGCAACATTGTGGGAATTGGTGATCCTCTACCCATCTTGGCTTCTGAGAGACACTGCCACTCTGAGAAGCTCTTTTTATATCCAATCATGTTGCCAATTGACCTTATTAGTGTTAATTGGTCTTCCAGCTCTTCGTTATGCTCAAATTTACTTTTTCCAGCCTCTTATTGCTACTTATCCCAACTTTTTGGGGGATTTGTTGACACCGTAAAAATTGGAATCAACATATTTTTCCTTTAAAATGATACATTTACTCGGATTAAACGTTTGATCTGTCATCTACGTTCTATTACAAATAAAATATTGACATTTGCCATCTCCACATCATTGCATTCAGTTTTTATTCACAATTTGTTTAGTGTCCCAACTTTTTGGGAATCCGGTTTGTAGTTTCGGCACTGTCTTCTGACACCAGAGTGTCGGTGGGGGTGCTGGACTTGCACCAAACAGATATTGATAGGCTATCCTGATCATAGGCCATCCATTGTAGAATCCTGGAATACCCCTATCTACTGCTCTGCTGTGTTTACTCAAATATTGTTAGCTTTGCTGTATAGAAACGGCAGAATGCGCAGAGTCATCTCATGATCATTAGAAGGCAATAGATAATGTCTCTATTGTCCCTCTCAACGCCTAGACAAAGCAAGATAGTTCTATTATGCTGACAAATATGGTTCTATATACAGCTCTCTGGCTTTTCCCCGGTCAACTGACTTCCATTCATTGCAGCTGCTCTAAAGAACATACCCTGCAGCACTGTCTGAACAAGCTATATAGATAGGAAATATGTATCTCCAATATGGCCACCCCTTGGGAAAGATATAGAAACTAAATAAATAAATAACCATAACTTGAAAAAAAAAATTATATATATATATTATTATTTCTTAATGCTTGATATACAGTCAGGCCCATAAATATTGGGACATTGACACAATTCTAACATTTTTGGCTCTATACACCACCACAATGGATTTGAAATGAAACGAACAAGATGTGCTTTACCTGCAGACTGTCAGCTGTAATTTGAGGGGATTTACATCCAAATCAGGTGAACGGTGCAGGAATTACAGCAGTTTGCATATGTGCCTCCCACTTGTTAAGGAACCAAAAGTAATGGGACAGAATAATAATCATAAATCAAACTTTCACTTTTTAATACTTGGTTGCAAATCCTTTGCAGTCAATTACAGCCTGAAGTCTGGAACGCATAGACATCACCAGACGCTGGGTTTCATCCCTGGTGATGCTCTGCCAGGCCTCTACTGACACTGTCTTCAGGTCCTGCTTGTTCTTGGGGCATTTTCTCTTCAGTTTTGTCTTCAGCAAGTGAAATGCATGCTCAATCGGATTCAGGTCCGGTGATTGACTTGGCCATTGCATAACATTCCACTTCTTTCCCTTAAAAAACTCTTTGGTTGCTTTTGCAGTATGCTTTGGGTCATTGTCCATCTGCACTGTGAAGCGCCGTCCAATGAGTTCTGAAGCATTTGGCTGAATATGAGCCGATAATATTGCCCGAAACACTTCAGAATTCATCCTGCTGCTTTTGTCAGCAGTCACATCATCAATAAATACAAGAGAAGCAGTTCCATTGGCAGCCATACATGCCCACGCCATGACACTACCACCACCATGCTTCACTGATGAGGTGGTATGCTTAGGACCATGAGCAGCTCCTTTCCTGCTCCATACTCTTCTCTTCCCATCACTCTGGTACAAGTTGATCTTGGTCTCATCTGTCCATAGGATGTTGTCCCAGAACTGTGAAGGCTTTTTTAGATGTCGTTTGGCAAACTCTAATCTGGCCTTCCTGTTTTTGAGGCTCATCAATGGTTTACATCTTGTGGTGAACCCTCTGTATTCACTCTGGTGAAGTCTTCTCCTGATTGTTGACTTTGACACACATACACTGACCTCCTGGAGAGTGTTCTTGATCTGGCCAACTTTTGTGAAGGGTGTTTTCTTTACCAGGGATAGAATTCTTCGGTCATCTACCACAGTTGTTTTCCGTGGTCTTCCGGGTCTTTTGGTGTTGCTGAGCTCACCAGTGCGGTCCTTCTTTTTAAGAATGTTCCAAACAGTTGTTTTGGCCACGCCTAATGTTTTTGATATCTCTCTGATGGGTTTGTTGTGTTTTTTCAGCCTAATGATGGCTTGCTTCACTGATAGTGACAGCTCTTTGGATCTCATCTTGAGAGTTGACAGCAAGAGATTCCAAATGCAAATAGCAGACTGGAAATGACCTCTGGACCTTTTATCTGCTCATTGTAATTAGGATAATGGGGGAATAACACACACCTGGCCATGGAGCAGCTGAGAAGACAATTGTCCCATTACTTTTGGTCCCTTAACAAGTGGGAGGCACATATGCAAACTGCTGTAATTCCTGCACCGTTCACCTGATTTGGATGTAAATACCCTCAAATTACAGCTGACAGTCTGCAGGTAAAGCACATCTTGTTTGTTTCATTTCAAATCCATTGTGGTGGTGTATAGAGCCAAAAATGTTACAATTGTGTCAATGTCCCAATATTTATGGGCCTGACTGTATATCAAGCATTAAGAAATGTGCTGTATTTCTTAATGGAGGCCCTCAGGCACCCGATCTTATGGTTTAATAATGATCTAGTGACAGTGCTGCTGCCACTTCCTAATTATCTAGAGATTTTCATTTATGAAGTGTTACTTATCAAGGAGTTGTCCAGTTTAGAAACAATATTTTTATACCCCCTAGTAGAGAATTCTGTGTTAGAGGGGTCTCTCTATTCAGGACCCTCATCTCTTGGTCAGAGTGTAGAGCAGTTATGAAGAGGGTGTCTCTTTCTGGAGGCCGTGTCCTGTCCTGCATTACAAAAACGTCCATTCATGTGAGGGGTCACTGTGTAATGCTCCATTTCACCTGTGGTGGCGCTGCAGGGAAACTGAACACTTACTAGCAGGTTTACCCACAGATTACAACTGATTACTGGGGGTCCAAGCAGGGGTACACGTTGTGATTTGCTTATTATCAGCCTAACAGGTAAGGATTGTGTAGAGCAGGCTGCCCCTTTAAGTCTTCTCTGTGAATTAGATCTTTAACAATAGATACCGGTACATTTTAGAAAGTTTTTTTCATTTACTTATTGTACAAATATGAAACTCTGTAAATCTATGAAGCTTCACTGCTCCTGGGAAGCCAATAGAACCAAATGAATGTTCCTATCCATACAGAATAAGTGACTAAACATCTCTGCGGATAATCTCATTGTCATTGAGTATCGCGGAGCATAATAACGGAGCCTCCATCTTATTTATTAGTGCAGCCTCAGCAATCTTCTATCGGTTTTGCAGCACTTCTCTCTTGACAGCAGTTGTGAAGCCGCCATACGTAGCAGTGTCTGTATTAAACCTGAACCGTACTAATAAATAAGTTGCTGAAGGAATAAAATGACGGCTGAGATGACTATTAACGTCTTGGAAGATTAGAACACAGCAGCGAAGGAAGGTGGAGGGAAGGCAGGTCACCGCTTCTGCTCCTGTAATTGCACATATTAATCTCCTCACCGCCAGGAAAATGGAAGCTCTGGAGATGAGTGGATGGGATAATTGTTACATTTTCAATCTACGGTAAAACCTTCGAAAAGTCGAGAAACAAAGTAACAAACTGATCAAAGCTACTTTCTTTCTTATCTATCTCATATCTATCTATCTATCTATCTATCTATCTATCTATCTATCTCATATCTATCTATCTATCTATTATCTATCTATCTATCTATCTATCTATCTATCTATCTATCTCATATCTATCTATCTATCTATCTATCTATCTCATATCTATCTATCTATCTATTATCTATCTATCTATCTATCTATCTATCTATCTATCTATCTATCTCATATCTATCTATCTATCTCATATCTATCTATCTATCTCATATCTATCTATCTATCTATCTATCTATCTATCTCCTATCTATCTATCTATTATCTATCTATCTATCTATTATCTATCTATCTATCTATCTATCTATCTATCTATCTCATATCTATCTATCTATCTATCTATCTCATATCTATCTATCTATCTATCTCATATCTATCTATCCTTCTATCTATCTATCTATCTATCTATCTATCTCATATCTATCTATCTATCTATCTATCTCATATCTATCTATCCTTCTATCTATCTATCTATCTATCTATCTATCTATTATCTATCTATTATCTATCTATTATCTATCTCTCTTCTATCTATCTATCTATCTATCTATCTATCTATCTATCTATCTATTATCTATCTATCTATTATCTATCTATCTATCTATTATCTATCTATCTTCTATCTATCTATCTATCTATCTATCTATCTATCTATCTATCTATCTATTATCTATCTATCTCCTATCTATCTATCTATCTATCTATCTATCTATCTATCTATCTATCTCATATCTATCTATTATCTATCTATCTATCTATCTATCTATCTATCTATCTATCTATTATCTATCTATCTATCTATCTATCTATCTCATATCTATCTATCTATCTATCTATCTATCTCATATCTATCTATCTATCTATCTATCTATCTATCTATCTATCTATCTATCTATCTATCTATCTAGCTATTTATCTCCTATCTATCTATCTATCTATCTATCTATTATCTATTATCTATCTATCTATCTATCTATCTATCTATCTATCTATCTCATATCTATCTATCTATCTATCTATCTATCTATCTATCTATCTACCTCATATCTATCTATCTATCTATCTATCTATCTATCTATCTCATATCTATCTATCTATCTATCTATCTATTTATCTCCTATCTATCTATCTATCTATCTATCTATCTATCTATCTATTTATCTCCTATCTATCTATCTATCTATCTATCTATCTATCTATTATCTATCTATCTATCTATCTATCTATCTATCTATCTATCTATCTATCTCATATCCATCTCTCTCATATCTATCTATCTATCTATCTATCTATCTATCTATCTATCTATCTATCTATCTCATATCTATCTATCTAATATCTATATCTATCTATTAGTGTTGAGCGGATTGAAGCCGAAAAATCTTTGATCCGAATTTCAGAAAAAATTTCCTTGCGCTTCGTGTTAATGAATATATCTTTCCTGAAAAGCATTCTCACCTCATCCATTTGCTTGCAGAGAGGACATTGTGGCCATCTTGATTGAAGAAAGTGCGTGAAGTGACAACAGTGATGACAGCACCGCGCCCGGCCAGCGTGATAACGTTTATCGTGCGGTTTCTTCAATCAAGGTGGCCACGACGGCCTCTCAGTGGGCAAATGGATGAGGTACGTATTTTTTAAACATTTTTTTTAACCTGACTAACCCCTGAAAGGCCTCAATTGTAGCATCAGAGGCCGTGATCACCGTTCCCCGTCATTGCCTCCGCTACATACAAAGGAATGAGATTCGTGATGAAGTAATTTGTAACATATTGAAATACTTCGTGAAATTCGCCAGACTGTTATTCCCGGACTTTACGCTGCAGTCGCAGAATAACACCGACCCTCTCCGCTCCGCGTCTTCAGTAATTAAGAACATTTCATCTTTGCTTCATTTTCTACATCAGTCGCTTTTATCTAAACAAACTTCAACAGATGAAACAGGAGAATGTCAGACACATGTTCAGATGATATCTAAAGAATTGTGGAAAGCTGTCGTGTGGGATGGAGGGCGGCCACAGAAAACATTGCAGAAACGTATCACTAACTGACCATGTCAACACAAACATTCCGGAAAATTTCAGTGACCGTAGGTGGATACCAAGGAATATAAGATGAGAAATATTCCAACCTAACATTTTAACAGAAGAAAGTGGTCTTAAAAAGCAGAAAATGCTGATGCGCATTTCTACCCGGGGGAGCAAATCCTGCACATGTGATCCGTTGCTAACAGCGATCCCCAGCAAAAATGGAGGATGCCTGAAGCGAACCACATGTACCACAAAGACATCCTACACAGGATCTATGGGTAACATTCAGTCAATCAGTGATACATTGGACTTACAGCCTCTTCCCTCCTCCAATTGTATGTGTGATTTCACGCTGGAGGTAACTGGGAGTTGTTCGCTGTGTGTCGGACCTTATGCCCCTGTAATTGCCCATATGGAACAGGTAGGTTAGCGTTAGGTCCCGTGGCACTTTGAGATACTTTGACGAGGTGCGCGGGCTCTGGTATGTTCTTGATATAAGAATATATTGGCGAAAGTCTCATTATAATATCAGTTTGAGGGTTTAGCCATATATTGTCAATTGCATTTACCATTGTAGTGCACCATTTTTTGTAAACCTCACATTTTGACTGAATTACGTCCATTTCTGAATGCTACATGTGAATATATAATATGAATAGTTGAGAATAGAGTCACATTAATATACTGCCAGCCAATATCCAGAGTAACCGCCGTGTGCAGCACAGACAGCAGCTACATGGTCCCCGAGTGACTCCAAAAGGTCCTGGGAGGTTGTCATAGGGATCTAGAGCCATGCTGACTGCAGAGCATCTCACAGCTGCTGGAGGGGGAGGGGAATCCATAGAGAGAACACGACCATCGAGGTGGTCCTACAGATGGTCAACTGGATTCAAGTCTGGGGAATTAAGGGTCAGGGTAGTATTTGGTGACCGTCCATCTACTCCGGAGCCCCCTACGCAGAACTGAACTATTGTGTTAGACACAAGCCTGGTGCCCCTGGGTTCATTTCGGCAGTGAGCTGCTCCACTTTACGGTGGGAGTCTGTCCTTGCGCACCTTTCACATCAATGGCACATGATGCTCCCCAGTTTCCACATCACTTATTCACAGTGATGCCATTTATCCATTCACAATACATGTTCTCCACAGCAGCACAAGAACAATTCACACCACACAGTGCAGTGTCAGAAAAAACGCCACCCAGGGCCCAAGAGCTAACGATCACCCTTTCCTGCAACTAGTTATATTCTTGTATATAGGAGAAGTATTATAGTGCTTACAGAGCTCAGTTCAAGCATTGATGTGCCCCTGTTTGGTACAGGGCCAAGTGATTGGCACAAGGCAAACGTGGTGCCCATATTCAAAAAAGGATCTAAGTCCTCTACAGGTAATTATAGACCAGTTAGTTTAACTTCTGTTGTTGGAAAAATGTTTGAAGGACTCTTAAGGGACTATATACAGGAGTATGCGACTATAAATAATATTATAAGTGATAACCAGCATGGGTTTACCATGGACAGAAGTTGTCAGACTAAACTGATTTGTTTTTATGAGGAGGTGAGTAGAAGCCTGGACAGAGGGGCGGCTGTGGATGTAGTGAGGTGAGTAGAAGCCTGGACAGAGGGGTGGCTGTGGATGTAGTGAGGTGAGTAGAAGCCTGGACAGAGGGGCGGCTGTGGATGTAGTAAGCGAGTAGTAGCCTGGACAGAGGGGCGGCTGTGGATGTAGTGAGGTGAGAAGAAGCCTGGACAGAGGGGCGGCTGTGGATGTAGTAAGCGAGTAGTAGCCTGGACAGATGGGCGGCTGTGGATGTAGTAAGTGAGTAGTAGCCTGGACATAGGAGTGGCTGTGGATGTAGTGAGGTGAGTAGAAGTCTGGACAGAGGGACGGCTGTGGATGCAGTGAGGTGAGTAGAAGCCTGGACAGAGGGGCGGCTGTGGATGTAGTGAGGTGAGTAGAAGTCTGGACAGAGGAGCGGCTGTGGATGTAGCGAGGTGAGTAGAAGACTGGACAGAGGAGCGGCTGTGGATGTAGTGAGGTGAGTAGAAGCCTGGACAGAGGGGCAGCTGTGGATGTAGTATGGTGAGTAGAAGTCTGGACAGAGGGGCGGCTGTGGATGTAGTGAGGTGAGTAGAAGTCTGGACAGAGGAGCGGCTGTGGATGTAGTGAGGTGAGTAGAAGTCTGGACAGAGGAGCGGCTGTGGATGTAGCGAGGTGAGTAGAAGCCTGGACAGAGGGGCGGCTGTGGATGTAGTGAGGTGAGTAGAAGCCTGGACAGAGGAGCGGCTGTGGATGTAGTGAGGTGAGTAGAAGTCTGGACAGAGGAGCGGCTGTGGATGTAGTGAGGTGAGTAGAAGCCTGGACAGAGGGGAGGATGTGGATGTAGTGAGGTGAGTAGAAGCCTGGACAGAGGGGCGACTGTGGATGTTGTAAGGTGAGTAGAAGCCTGGACAGAGGGGCAGCTGTGGATGTAGTGAGGTAAGTAGAAGCCTGGACTCCCCTGCATCCCGCGCTATGGCTATGACGTCGCCGCACCAGCCTGTGCATCCCTGCATGCTTTGCTTTGATCCTCCCACCTGTGAAGCACCTTCATACCCCAGGTGCTGCAATTACCGCACCGGGGGCATGTGACAAATAGAGGCAGGGTAACATTTGTTCCCCTATCTCTGTTTGCTAAGCATCTTGATGATCCCTTGCCCTTTGAAGTGACCCAAGGCTGGACATAGTTGTCCAGCCATCTGGCGTCAATCCCTCCCGCAGGAATGCAGGAGGATTATGCTGGGGGGGGGGGGGGTTGGCCACATTTAGATCTATATAAGTATATATATATGTATGTACAGACAATTGGGCATATCTTTATAGATATATATACACACAGCAGACCATGCCCAAAACCTGGGCAAGTAGCCCAAATATATATATCCTGGGTATACAAGTATATATATATATATATATATATATATATATATGATACATATATACATACCCAGACATATAGATCAACTGGGCCCATACTGGCCACACAGGACCAATATATATATATATATATATATATATATATATATTCAAATCTCACCCTTCCCTCTACACTGTCCCTCATAGACGTTTAATAGGAAAAGTAAGGTCTATAGGCTTGGAAAGTATAGTTTGTAATTGGATTGAAAACTGACTGAAGGATCGTGTCCAGAGAGTTGTGGTCAATGATTCCTATTCAGAATGATCTGTTATAAGTGGTGACCCCAAGGTTCAGTGCTGGGTCCTCTGTTATTTAATTTATTTATTAATGATATTGAGGACGAGATTAATAGCACCATTTCTATTTTTGAAGATGACACTAAGCTATGTAGTACTGTACGGTCTATGGAAGATGTCCATAAACTACAAGCTGACCGGGACACTCTGAGTGATTGGGCATCAACTTGGCAAATGAGGTTCAATGTGGATAAATGTAAAGTTCTGCATCTTGGTAGTAATAATCTCTGTGCTTCATATGTCCTAGGTGATATAACACTGGGGGAGTCACTTATAGAGAAGGATTTGGGTGTCCTTGTAGATGGTAGATTAAATAACAGCACAATGTCAATCAGCTGCTTCTAAGGCCACCAGGATATTGTCATGTATTAGATGGGGCATGGACTCGTGGGGCAGGGATGTAATACTACTAGAGTTGAGCGAACACCTAGATGTTCGGGTTCGGGGAGTTCGGCCGAACTTTAAAAATAGTTCGGGTTCGGGACCCGAACTTGATCCGAACTTGGACCTGAACCCGAACCCCATTAAATTCAATGGGTACCCGAACTTCACCTTATTATTTTCCATTATAACATGGTTATAACAGAAAATAATAGTATTAGCTTTTTCAGATCTGAGTTTTCACGATCGTGAAAACTCAGATCCCACAGTATATTCTAACACAGAGGCGTTCCCATGGTGATGGGGACGCTTCAAGTTAGAATATACTAAGAACTGTGTACATAACTGCCCTCTGCTGTCTGGCAGCACCCGATCTCTTACAGGAGGCTGAGATCCGCACAATTAACCCCTCAGGTGCCGCTCAGGTAACCAGGGGTTAATTGTGCGGATCTCAGCCCCCTGTAAGAGATCGGGTGCTGCCAGGCAGCAGGGGCCAGACCCCCCTCTCTCCCCAGTATTAAAATCATTGGTGGCCAGTGTGGCCCCCCTCCCTCCCTCCCCAGTATTAAAATCATTGGTGGCCAGTGCGGCTCCCCCACCCCCCCCTATTAAAATCATTGGTGGTCAGTGCGGCCCCCCCTATTAAAATTATTGGTGTCCATTGCGGCCTCCCCTCTCCCCCCTAATTAAAATCATTGGTTAACAACCCCCCTCCCCCCCCCCCATCATTGGTGGCAGCGGAGCGGCAGTTCCGAACAGAGTCCAAGTTTAATCGCTGGGGCTCCGATCGGTTACCATGGCAGCCAGGACGCTACTGCAGTCCTGGCTGCCATGGTTACTTAGCACTTTTAGCAGCATTATAATTACGTGCGCTGTCTGTGGCCGACAGGGTGCTCCTCCTATTGGTAAGTGACAGGTCTGTGCTATAAGCAATGCGCCGCACAGACCTTTCACTTACCAGTAGGAGGAGCGCCGGCCGGCCACAGACAGCGCATGTAAGTATAATGCTGCTAAAAGTGCTAAGTAACCATGGCAGCCAGGACTGCAGGGGGGGAGAGGGGAGGCTGCACTAGCCACCAATGATTTTAATAGGGGATGGGGGGGCCGCACTAGCCACCAAAGATTTTAATAGGGGGGGCCGCACTGGCCACCAATGATTTTAATACTGGGGAGGGAGGGAAGA